>NC_066849.1:8663188-8702459 GCF_001640805.2 Lates calcarifer
AAAAAAAAAAGCAGAAATTTTGCCCTCCTCTTGCTAATGTGCGTCCTGTGTCTGAAGTTTTGTTTATTGATTTTTCATCGGCAGATCTCCATTGATGTCACATCCAACATGACCACATGACATTCAATTCCGTAGAGTTAACCACTGGTTCTTCAGCAACCAGAGATTTGACTTTGCCAAGCTGTTTATTGCTTCATCTTCCTCTGTGTCAGTTTCTGAGGCTGGAACATAGTCTGGATCAAATTCATCATCAGATTCATTCTGATTAAAACAAAAGCAGGGTCAATTAGATTACTTTGTGTGACACTGTAGAATCAAAATGGTGTAATTTATATATACACCGGTGCCTCACAATGTACAATCCACATGTCACTCAGATTAAATACACTTCCAAATGGGACACTGTTAACCAGAACAATGTGTGTGAAATGAAGTGATTTTGAAGTTTTTTATCAGAAAACTTGAGGGAGTCAACAAGCTTTAATAGATTTTTAATTTAAGGCTGAGAGCACTTAAGGCTATATGGAAAAGCACTCACAGCAATAAAATAAGATGAAAAGCCCATATCTTTACTATCTCTGTGTATGTGTATGTTAATGCTATATATGGAATTGTCTCTCTTTAAACTTCACTCACTTTCACTCTTCTAGGTTGTTCTGCATCGCATGTATACTGGCAAAAACAAACAACTCCCCCTAACCAATTTTGAGTAACATTTTTTTATTAAAACATTTTTTGTATTATTTAATTCAGAATGATCTCACTCTGACTCACTTTTTGTGTGAAATATGGAGAAGGATTTTTTGTTGTTTGTTTTTACAAAACTGCTTTGTTTACATTTGTGCTAAATGTGCAATCTTGAGACCAATGTTGCTAAGAGAGGGGAGAGCTGTAGATATATTATTCTGGATTAGCAAGGTAATTAATGAGCATACTTGAACAACATATTGGAGCCATATAATGGCGGGGGCAGTAGCATAAACATACTCAGTCCTAAGTCTCAAATTTCTGCTGTTGTTTAAAAGTGACTTTTAGTATGAAATAAGCTACCAATTAAGAAAGTTCCCTTTTTATTACTGCCTTCTACAGAATCAAAATAATTTAAAAGAGCAACTAAACTATACAAGTTTCATTTGCTTAGTGTTACTTTAAAAGACACATTTTTTCATTGATGGTGGCAGTGCGTCCAGCGATGCAATTGAATATGGTAGCTGGACCTGAATTTTGACATCTTTTCAGTCCAAACGATGACCCAGCGCCTGTTGCAGTCATCAAAAATGGTGGTGTGAACTTTTTCAAAGAATTCACTAAAAACCTTTGAGCAAATCTGAAGTTGTATTTCAGCTTCATATATTTTTTGTTCTTCTTTTTTTCTCTCCCTGTTTCTCAAGTTGGGCTCCAAGGCACAAGAAAAATGTGATACCTATTGCTCTTGCAGGCCAGGATAATGGCTCTCTGCCAAAATAATATATCATTTCTGGCTGATGAAGAAGCATCAGAAACATAAAATTTATATCCATCAAGCTCACGGAAGCCAATGTAGCATGTAATTAATGGTTACATCGGAAAAATATGTACTACTCTGATGAACAGACTGGACCGGCTGAGGTACATACGTTTATGTAACATAACATGGACAAAAACATATACACTTTTTTGTCAACACCAGTGTTGAAACAATCACTGCATACTGTGTATGTACTTTCAGGGAGACCCTGGTGGTCCATTGTGAAGATGGAAAGGCATACAGGGTGGTGTCCTTCACCTTCAATCCAGTGTCAGGTGGATCACCTATATATGGTTACACCAAGATGTCTGACAACAGAAGCTGGATCAATGCAGCCATAAAAATTACCTGAAAAATGTGTGTATACAATGTTTGAATTTACAGTGTTTCTTTTTCTTTCTTTCTTTTTCTTTTCTTTTTGTATAGCACCTCAGAACTAAACAGTTGATCACTGAAATGCTTGTAACACCACTGGTTGCGATCTGTGTTCTAACCACTAGATGCCACTAAAGCCCACACACTGGTCCTTTAAGTCTCTTAGGTAAATACATTCATCCCCCTGTTTACCCGTTTGTCTGTGACCAGTGGATAGTGATTATTTACATAGCTCACAAAAAGAAGCCTTTTGATTTAGCCTGCAACACATCAGGTGGTTTCCATTTTTAATATGATCACATTAGTCACTGCATTATTAGATATATGCATATATTGTTAATGGATGCATGTATGTATGTCAAGATGTAGTTTTTATAATGGAAGCTGGCTTCAAAACTTTAACCCACAGGTGTTTTTTCAAAGTCTTGCTGTGTCTCAGTTTGCATCCTTCCACTTTCAAACTTGCTATTTTGAGTGCATAAGTGTGTCCACACTAACAACTATGGAAACACAGTGCAGTATAAGTACCCAGATGTTGTACTCATAATGCTCAAAAAGTTCAGTTTAGAACATTGGACATTTCTCACCCTCAAAGGTAACCATCTCATCTACATAGTGGAAGGGTAAAGATCACCAATGCATTTTCAAACTTGTTGTGGTAGTGGTAGCTAAGGAAGGAGGACACATCGTTGGTGCAGATGGTAATTTACATGTTGTATGAAACAGGTGGCACACACAAGAGAGTAAAACATTCATTTTTAAGTCAAGTGAGCAAAGCAGCTGGCAGATATTTTGGCGGATGACAATCATGGTCACTTGTTGTGATCATCATGTCTGGGAAGAACACAACAGACGCTTTTGTTTTGAGACTCATTAACTTGTCAAAAGGAGACACAAGGACACATGGGACACAGGATCTGTCTTTCAACTGACTGTGTAAACATTTGTTTAAAAGGAAAATCAGTTGCATGATCACATGCCTGCAAAAGAAACAAATTTCCAATTAACACCAACATACAATATATTTAGGGCTTTCTCTGGCACCTCAACCAAACATGTTTCATATTTCAAATGTACCCCCATCAAACTGCTCTGTGAGTATCATTATCTTTCCCAAATGTGACATCAAATTAAAAAGTTACAGTGAATGATTTGTTCAAATGGTCCTATTTTGACTGTTAATAAAGCTGGTGAAACAGTGAGGAGTTTTGTGTTTTATCACACTTCACTAACAAAATTTGATCAACTTCAAACATATTTTGTTTTCATTAGTTAACAGATTTAACGTCAAATCTAGTAAATATAATACCATGCACTCGGTGGTAAGAACAGTAGGTAATTGGATATAGGTAAGCTGCATATTACTTGGGAAATCCCCCTTGCCGTTCTGATTTTCTCTGTGAGCTGCGAGTATTAGAGTGTCCCAGTGAATGAGGTGCTGAGTGTCTTTCCAGTCTTTCCTATGATCTAGAGGACCAAAGGTAAGTGTCCAATTCAATACTTCTGTCAGAAACTAAAGGGAATGGGATCCAGGCTCCAAAATCAAAGAATCACAGAAAACCAAGGGTTAATATTCTACTGTTTCACAACTCAGTCAGAGGATGTGGTTAATGATATAAATCTACACTTCTTGTAAATTAGAAACAAGACATGTGCAAGCAAAGCTGAGTCAATACCACAAAGACCTGTTCAGATAGCATAAGAGGAAGATGGCCCTAAACTCCAGCCCGCCATCAGCCCCAAACTGTTAAAAGGTTATTTGGATTGCCAGTAAAATACTGTATTTCATCAGGACATAAAAACACCAACATAACACACACATGGCCTGGCACAAACTGTATGTCTAATGCAAAACTGCTGCAGATATGATGAGAACTTTGTTAACCACAGAAGATCACAGAGGGTAGGAAAGGAAGAGGAATAACCATCTTAACTAAGCTAAGCAGCACTGAATGTGTCAGGACAGCTACTCAACAAGGCGTTAGCATGAACAGACACACCTAACTTGGGATACTCAGGGGCCAGTTATCCAGTCAAGGAAGTACACTGGCAAGAAGACAGATTTTTAAACAGAACCATGACTAGCACCTAAATGTTTACTGGTGACATCAGACCTCCTCACCCGATTTGTTTCACATCAAATCAACACTCAAATGCAGGTTTCTTCTGATATTAATCAGTTTCTCACAATGCTTCAAATTCACAGAGTACTGCTTCCCCCCGAAACCCCCATTATGTAAGTCAAAACACCATCCCCATTCCTGACCCATTTATTCTTAAACTTAATTACAGGCTAGCTTGGATTCTCTCACACCATATGTCTGTTCACTTAAAATTAATATGTGATGCCATTCAAACCCGTGAGAAATTACATAAATTACATAAAGCACACAATGCTACTCCACCATCTCTTTGTCACGGAGTGTGGAAAAGCTATGACACACTTCTAGTTTCATCAACACTTCCAACAGGTTCTCTTTAGGTCAGGAATATTCCCATAACTAAATTGTGGTTAGTCTCTCTATGTCTGACCCACATCCAAGTAAGGGATCCCTGATTACACTGTACCATCAGGAGCCACAGCTGCTGGTCATCAGCATCATCAAGCCTACCAAAGCTATATCCACAGTTGTCTCAAGGTTATTGAAGGAGAACATTCTCACCTTAGCATATGAAGCAGATTTGGTGGACAATGAAGCTAGAAAGCTTCAATGCAATGTGTCCCCTATCCTGAATCTTACTCCCTGGGCCCCCATTCAGCTCTGCTCATCTTTTGTTCTCTGCCTTATTTCATCCAATCCACTGATGATTTGCAGCCCTTATTTACCCCTCCACTCCCACCCATAATTTATTCATCCCTGTCCTATCTGCCTTTTTTTTTTTTACTTAAATGGCATGGTCTTTGTTAGTGAATAAAGTAGAGGGGGAAGAGAAGATTCTGTTGCCTGAACATATCTAATTTAAAATAAGACTTCAATGAATGATAGATAACAAAGTTTATGGGTGGTATACTGCCATTTCACAACTCAGACAGAGGAAATGGTTTATGATATCATCTGGACTTTGTGTTAATTACAAACAAGATGAACAGTACAAGAGCAGTTCAAATGCGTGTGACCAAGCAATGACCACATACAGAGTAAACAGGGGTCAGAGACTGTTTTATCAAATTAAAATGGAAGAGATTTCAGTTACAGTTGATACAGTGAAGGAAGGCTTAAGGCATAGACACCCCAAAGAAAGGGAATGCAGTAAAGTTTTTAAAAAGTAAAAAATGAATATAGGACCAGGCTGTAATCTCTGGATAGTCGATTTATGCCAAAAAGAGGCTATTTGTCACAAAATATATATGCAGATGTTTTAATACACTGTCACAACACACTATTCAATTCCCTGTTCTTTAGTCTTCTCCGTCAAATAGCTGCTTAACCATAGTTTAGCAAACAAGATTACAGTGGCCCTGTCAAGCTTTGGATTTCTCTACATAGTCAAACAGTGCGTATGTGGCTTTTGTAGCCTTTGCTTAAGTAGCTGTGATGTAATCTGTAAATGTTAGCAATGCAGGGCTAACTAGTTAACTACCTACAGTAGTAACCAGCATTATTTCTAAAGGCAAGGGGCTTGTCATTGGCTATGTAATATGTGATATTATTTACCATATTGTTAACTATATTCATTTGTGAAGTTACAGGTACACCTAAAAACATCTTAAAATACAAACACTAAAGCATTAACTGCAATGTTGGTTGTCTGAGTATATCCTTGTATGGTATGGCAATAAATTTGTTATACAATGAATAATTAAGCAATATTAACTGAGAGGGTGTGCTTTAACGTCATTTGAGCATGACAGTGACGCGGTCAAGTAAGCATCACTGAAGTGCTCAAATGACGTTAAAGCACACCCTCGAGTGTAATATTGAGATTATACAACTATTACCAACAAAGTAAAATGTATAATCAAAATCTGTTCATGTTGAGGAGCAATTTGCTCTCAAAATTAAATGGTTTTGGCGAATGTTTTTCCAGTTTCCATGGAAATACATGGGGTCTAACTAATAATTAGAACACAATCAGTCATGTCAGTGGACTCCTATGTGTAATGGAACCAAGTTTACCCCTACGGCAAATAGTCAGACCCTTAGTAACGACCTAGCAACAGAAATTATTTTCTAGTCCCAGATGAGTGAACTCTGAGCTGACGTTAATGCTTTATCAAGGTCTCAGAATTTACCGAACTAAATCAACAGCCTACTGCACAAATAAATGCTTACTTTTATCAACCACGTTATAACAAAGATGCTGCATTTTTTTATTCACACAGATGTAACTTCTGCAACCACAAACTTTTACATGAATTTTAAGTTATAGCGCCATGTCACCGACACAGCTGATGGAGAAAGCCGAGGTGTTTGTGCTGAGATCCGCAAGCATCACTGAAGTGCTCAAATGACGTTAAAGCACACCCCTGAGTGTAACATTGCGATTATACAACTATTCCCAAAAACAGTAAAATGTACATGGCAGAGTAATATTTTTAGTGATGAGTAAGATGTACTGACATGCTGATTTGAGCACATTCTAAATGTCTTGTTGACCAATCAGATTGCTTGGTTGGAACTACATGTTGTATAACCTTAGATTAATGACATCAAGGTCAATAACATTAATTACCTTTGTACTACTGGCACAAATCATAGAAAAAGACATGAACGTATTCCCAGAACTGCACAGAGGTAAAAGTAAAGTCAGTGAGAATTATGACCTGAACCCCCTTGCTGTCTTCAGCCTCCCCAACATTCTGTGATTAGAAACAGATATAACTCTTTCTCCCAAGCCAGGGTCAAAGGTCAAATGGCCTGTTCAGGAGAATCTATTCTAATGGACCACAGTTCATATGGAACTTGTGAATGAAAACTTTCCAAACTGTCATTCTGTGCAACAAAATTTGTGTCTGCATTACACATTCAACTGTTACTTTATCATGAAGTAACCTGAAAAAGAACTATGCAAATTAGACTCTCTCAGATCCACAGACCTAACCAGGGTCCTCTCCTCCTTGTTTATCCTTCTCTGCAACAGATCTCTGGTCGTAAATTACGTCAAGGAAGTCTTTTGGCTCTTAGTTACTGTTTGATTTATCCTGCCGCACCTCAGGTGCTTTCAGGTGTGACACTAGTGATGTAGAAGAATTTTCACTTTAATCATTTTACTGGTAATACTCAGAAAAACTCAAGGAATCAGTAAAGCAGCACTGGGAAAACAGACTTGCATGGCTAACCATGGACCCAGACTGTAAACTGTGCGTTATGTGCTTCTAGTTTGCGTGCAGTAATGTAGAACACATAGTTTATTTTTATTACACACAGGAAATGGTTTATGATATTATCTGTGTTTCATGTTAATTACAAACAAAATAATGATGCAATAGCAGTTCAAATGTATGTGAAGAAGCAATACCCCACATTCACAAGACCCAGAGAAAAACTGAAGTCAGACACTGCTTTACTGCGCTGTGAAAGATTTTATTTACCAACAAAATGGAGATGGCTTGAATTAAATGATGCCAAGAAGGTTTAAGGTATATGTGTAAATTCCTGCTCTGAATCTGACATTTGTCATATAACTGTCTCAGAGCCTCAGATGTTTTAATCTGAGTGACACTGCTTTGCAGCAGTGTCAGTCAGTTTTTCAGATATATGAATTTCTTCCTCCAGTAAAGAGCATTATCGCTGTAAATAGCAGTTTTTACTGGGTCCTAAACACCTGCCATGAACTCACTTTACCATAAATGTCTCAATCATCAACTTTGGTAGGAGTGTTATCATGCTGAGATCTGAGAGTCAGCACATATACACTATTACACAGTAGCTATCTAACTTCAGCGTTTCCAACTGCAGCCACCTAGTAGATAGAGAAACAAGACTAAAACAAGGCTGACCAAAATATTATTTTACTGTAATGTGGGTTTATAAAAAGTCTGACAATTGATCTTCTTTTCCTTTCACCATGGTAATGACTTTATCACTTCTTTGGTAGTTAAGATGTTACATTTCATGCCCTCTGGCAGTGATAGAGACATCCCTCCTTATGAATGTGGTTCAAAGCCACATCTTTTGCATATGCAAGCTACACAAACACTTCCTTCACTCTCTAAGTCAAGGAAGCGTTTAAAA
The DNA here is from genome assembly GCF_001640805.2 of Lates calcarifer. Taxonomy (NCBI): domain Eukaryota; kingdom Metazoa; phylum Chordata; class Actinopteri; family Centropomidae; genus Lates; species Lates calcarifer. Next base: position 8,671,247 of record NC_066849.1, read on the forward strand.
ACTGAACTTGTCAGTGATGTGCACCACTGTTCCTCAGTAGCTCAGCTGGACTGTGAACTCACCATGTTTTTCCACTGTGAGCTGGTCGTACTGATACTTGCACTGACTCTTGATGGTCAAGGTAAGTTTAGGTTTTATGGCACTTGAGGATATTATTGGATAGGTTTTAAATCACAGTGTTAGTGCTAAAACTAAACTAAACTCTTTCTATCTTCCTTTACATTTATTTATCTATTCATAAATTTTCCCCCAGTTCATACAGGGCAAATCTATGGAGGCCATGAGGCTAAGGCACACAGCAGGCCATACATGGTGCTGTTGGAGCGGCACACAGAGGATGGTGGTAAAAAACACTGTGGTGGCTTCCTTCTGAACAAGGATTTTGTGATGACTGCAGCCCACTGCCAAGCCAAGTCAGTTTAACATAGTTTACATTTACCTACGATTACAATCTAGATTCATGCATAGAGGCAGACAAACATGTTTCATGACTGCTTTGTGAAATGTGACATAAATTCAAATCTTTTGATATTTTAGTTTTTTCTGACTTCAATGGTCTGACCAACAAACTAATATGTTTACTAACAGGTAACATTTATTTTTGTCATTTCAGGTCCTTCAAAGCCTTGCTAGGAGTTCACGGTGTCCGTAATAGTAATGGAATACAGCATATATCTGTGGAAGAAGCATTTCCACATAAAGACTACAATGAAACTGAATTCATAAATGACATAATGCTTCTTAAGGTAATAGAAAAATAATTCCATTTTAAATTATTGTACTTTTTGAATTTTTTTCCCCCAATTTAGCAATAGAAGTGTAAACAAATTGAAATTCATGTTTTAAAATAGATTTTTTCATTTCTCTCTGTTCCTCCAGTTGAGCTCTAAGGTGCATTTCAACAACAATGTGAGACCCATTGCTCTTGCAGACCAAGGTGATGGCTCTCTGCCAAACTCATGTTCAGTCTCTGGCTGGGGAAGAAATGACAGAAACACAAAATATATGTCTCTGAAGCTCATGGAAGTCAATGTAACACTCAGTGACAGTCAGTGGTGTCATGAAAAAAAAGTGTACTGCTCTGAGGGAGAGGCTGGACCGGGTGAGGTACATACATTTATGTAACATAACATTGACAAACAAACTTTGGTCAATGATGATAACTAGTTCACTGTTGTTGAAACAATCACTGCACATTGTGTATGTACTTCCAGGGAGACTCTGGTGGTCCGTTGGTCTGTGAAGATGGAAAAGCGTACGGGCTGGTGTCTGCCTCAGGCAAAACAAACCCAGATGGCCCAGAAATCTATTGTTACACTAAGATACCTGAGTATCAAGACTGGATTAAACAGATTATTGGACATAATGGAAAGTTCTAATGCATCAGATCACAACATTTGAATTTCAGGTTATTGTGTAACATTGCAGAATTACAGAGCTGATGATTGAGATGCCAGTATCTACTCTGATTCTATTATCACAGAGACTGCTATGTTTAAGTCTGGGCTTGCTTGTTTAACACAAATTTAATCAAAAAATTGATTATATTTTTCTTTATTTCTTACTACTTTTTTTTTTTGCTGCTGCTGCAGTGGGAGTATATCTGTCAATAAACTTTAGGCTACTATAAAGAAATTAGGAATGTAAACCAGTTTTCAAGCATGGATTTAAACAAGCCAATCATGAAGAAGACGTCAAGAAGTCTAGTGTAGCGTCAAATCTGAAATTTAATCCTAGAGTTAGTCAGCTAAATATATGTAATATCTATTGTTATATATAAAATGCTTTGTGAATTTTCTTTTAGACTAGAGCAAATGAGAACAGATTTGTTTTGTACCATCTTGAATCAATAAACTGTTGGTTTCTCACAATGTTCTCGCAGTACCTCTTTACACTCCACTTGTACAAGAGCATTTTGGTTTCAATTTTGAGATTGCTTATGTGTTAAAAAAAGGTCACTTTGCTTTATTACCACATACCACCACTTCCAGCAGGTCAAGGGGGCACCCCAGGACTGAGCTGGCCTTCTTGATCTGCTTGTCAAGTCTTTTCCTGTCTGCTGTCAAGATGCTGGAAGAGACTTGACGATATATCCTTATAGTGATAAAACAAAGGCTTGAACACATATACTATATGTAATGTAACAGCGACTAACTCAAATACTGATACTAGCACAGTACACAGTTTAATGCTAGGGCAAAGCTACAGAATGTCCGGTAGCTAGCTTACACATCATCTGAGTTAGTTAGTAACTCTTAAAATGTGTAAATACAGAACAAATCTGTCTTGCACATAAAGACATGGTTAAACATGATAAACTACAACTAACATGTTGTGTGTTCACAAGTGTTCAAGTTAGCAGTATGGATGCTAATTACCTTAAATAAAGGGGAACAAAGGTGGGAGAAGAATGAACTTGACAACACAGCTCTCCCATTCACTCATCTGTTGTAAGTGAGCCCCCCACTGGGACCCTGAGACTTCACCAATAGAGCTAAGACAACTTAACACACAAATAAGGATCTACATCACCCTCTGTCACATGCTTATTCTTATCTGCCACTTTAAGTACATTACTGTTTTGTCCAGTTTCTTTCAGACTAGATAAAATGAGAACACAGAATCCTCTGAGTTTGTTACATTTTTTTAAACAATAAACTTGCTCTCTCACTGTGCTCTCTCAGTGCCTCTGTACACTTGTTTGAACATGAATTGAATCAACAAAAAAAGACAACACTGCCTCCTTGTGAACAAAGTGCATTGATGCAACAAGAAGAGGGTTGCTGCTCCCTTGTTGAAGGCAGAGCTGTAAGTCTCTTCTGATTTATGAGCTCTAAACCTGATCAAGTCTGCCTGTTGTTTAACAGAACCTGTAAGTACAGTTTTAGCAACATCTGACAGAACAGCCAATGCTACAGTTGTAACAGCATCTGTTGTCTCTTTATATTTGTACAAACACATTTTACGTCCATATTGATTAGGCATTATTAAATAAGGCTACCTTCCTCATACTAAATAATAAAGCATTATGCTAAAAAAGAACAAAGTACACTATAGGAAGTAATACATTTGAAGAAGGGAACAGACAAAACATGTTCATTTTTTTGTTTAAATGTATTCATCCCCATGTTCACCCATTTGTTTAACATTGACCATTGAATGGTAATTATTTATGTAGCTCACAAGAGGAAGTCCTTCGGCTCTTAGTTACTGTGTGGTTTACCCTGCCACACATCAGGTGCTTTCCATTTTTAACATGACCATATTATTGACTGCATTATTAAATGCAGTGTTAATGGACACACATACATAGACACATAATTACCCAGCCTGATAAAACAAAACTTCTGCCTTCCTCCAACATGATGTGACACCATTCAGACTGTAATGGCACCAGTGATGTAGAAGAATTTTCACTTTTACCACACCAGGAACACAGACTTACACAGCTGACCATTGATGCAGATGGTCAACTGCATTTTATCTCCTTTTATTTTGCTTGCAGTAATGCATAACACATGGCTTATTCTGCTGCTTAATCACACCTTAAATGTTTACCACTGACATCAGACCTCATCTGATTTGTCTCACTTCATCAAATCAACACTCAGATGCATGTCACCCATGATATTCTTCAGTTTACTGTGATGCTCCAAATTCAGAGAGTTCCCACTTCCCCTTCCAACGTCCTAAAGTTTCAGCAGCAAGATAAATCACCATTCCTTCTCCTGAATTATCACATCATATTCATTTTAAAGCTAATTTTCATGCTTAAATTCTTTGGTCTTTGTTAGTTCCCTGAGCATGTATAACTGAAAATAAATCCTCAAAGAACGATAGACAACCACATATATAGATGGTGTACCTGTTTCACACTTCAGAGATGATCTTATCTGTGCTTCCTGTTAATTACAAACAAGATAAATATAGCGATTACATACAGTTCACAACAACAGTTCAAATGCATGTGAACCAACAATACCCACATAGATAAGAAAAGGGATGTATTAAAGAATTCCAAAAAATAAAATAATCACTGTGAGACATCTGGATAGCTGGTGTGGAATTATGCCAAAAAGAGGTTGTTTAGCAATTGATTTATATCATATCACAATACACCATCTTAAGTGTTCTTATTGTACCCTGTGGACTAACCTCCTGCTCTGAATCTGACATTTGTCATATAACTATCTCAGAGCCTCAGATGTTTTTATCACAGTGATGACATCCCACAGCCTTGACATATGTGCATTTATAACAAGGTCCTGTTTTTTTGTTTGTTATAGTGAGTGTCGCTACTGACTTTGCAGCAGTGTCAGTCAGTTTTTCAGATATGTGAATTTCTTCCTCCAGTAAAGAGCATTATCGCTGTAAATAGCAGTTTTTATTGGGTCCTAAACACCTGCCATGAACTCACTTTACCATAAATGTCTCAATCATCAACTTTGGTAGGAGTGTTATCATGCTGAGATCTGACAGAGTCAGCACATACAAGGGGCTTCAAAAAGTTTGTGGAAAGTACATAGCTAAAAATCACATGCAGGGATTTTGATCTCAATGAACTTGTACATTCTCATACTACTGTATCATAATATGTTCTAACATGAACCCTTAATTGCATGTGGCAACGCAAAAATAAACATCATAACTTAAAATGTTCTTTCCAACTGTCCTTTTTGAAGGCCCCTCGTATACACTATTACACAGTAGCTATCTAACTTCATAGGGAGCGTTTCCAACTGCAGCCACCTAGTGGATAGAGAAACAAGACTAAAACAAGACTGACCAAATATTATTTTACTGTAATGTGGGATCATAAAAAGTCTGACAATTGATCTTTATCACTTCTTTGGTAGTTCAGATGTTACATTTCATGTCCTCTTGAAGTGATACAGATGCCCTTTCTTATGAATGTGGTTCAAAGCCACATCTTTTGCATATGCAAACTACACAAACACTTCCTTCACTCTCTAGGTCAAGGAAGCGTTTAAAGACTGAATTTGTCAGTGATGTGCACCACTGTTCCTCAGTAGCTCAGCTGGACTGTGAACTCACCATGTTTTTCCACTGTGAGCTGGTCGTACTGATACTTGCACTGACTCTCAATGGTCAAGGTAAGTTTAGGTTTTATGACACTTAAGGATATTATAGCATTAGATTTAAACCACAATGTATGTGTTAAAAGTAAACTAAGCTCTGTGTATCCTTCTATACATGTTTTAATTTATTCATAAATATCATATATTTTCCCCCAGTTCATACAGGGGAAATCTATGGAGGCCATGAGGCTAAGCCACATAGCAGGCCATACATGGTGCTGTTGGAGCGGCACATGCAGAATGGTCAAACATCTTACTGTGGTGGCTTCCTCCTGAACAAGTATTTTGTGATGACTGCAGCCCACTGCCAAGCCAAGTCAGTGTAACATATTTTACATTTATCTACAATTACAACCTAGATTCAGACAAACATGCTATGATGGCTTTGTGAAATGTGATATGAATTAACATTTGTGACTAATATGTTTACTCAGAGATAACAATTTTACTTTAATTTTTGTTATTTCAGGTCCTACACAGCCTTACTAGGAGTTCACAATGCCTGTAACTGTGCAGGGGTACAGCGTATACCTGTGAAAGCAGCATTTCCACATAAAGACTACAATGAAACTGAATACACAAATGACATAATGCTTCTTAAGGTAATAGAAAAAATAATTACATTTCAAATCATTGTACTTAGTAGCAGAAATATAGTTTTATCCTTTTTACATATTTTTTTAATCTCTGTTCCTCCAGTTGAGCTCTAAGGCACATTTTAACAACAATGTGAGTCGCATTGCTCTCGCAGGCCGAGGTGACGGCTCTCTGCCAAAATCATGTTCAGTCTCTGGCTGGGGAAGAACCAACAAATACAATAAGACTGTGCCTTTTAAGCTCATGGAAGTCAATGTAACACTCACTGACAATGAGTTGTGTTGTCAGAAAAAAGTGTACTGCTCTGAGGGAAAGGCTGGACCGGCTGAGGTACGTACATTTATGTAACATAACATTAAACAAACACACTTTTGTCAACAATAATAATCGAATCACTGTTGTTGAAACAATCACTGCACACTGTGTATGTACTTCCAGGGAGACTCTGGTGGTCCGTTGGTCTGTAAAGATGGAAAGGCGTACGGGGTGGTGGGTACCTCATTCCAATCAAACCCGGAAATCTACCCCTACGCTAAGATACCCGAGAATGCAGACTGGATTAATTGGATTACTGGAAATAATGAAAAATTCTGATGCATCAGATCACACCTGAATTTCAGGTTATTGTGAAACATTGCTAGTATCTCCACTGATTCCATTATCACAGAGACCGCCAAATTAAATCCTGGACTTTCTGGCTTAACACAAATGTAATCAAAATATGCTTTGCTTTGATGATATCAATTTCATTTTATTGACAGTTGAATCAAGAGACTGAGAATAGTGTATGCTGCTGCAGTCGCATATCTGTCAATAAACTCAGCTATTGTAAGGAAATTTGAACCAAGTATATGTGAGTTTTAACAAAGCCATCATGACACACAAGTCTAGAGTGGTGGCGAATCATAATGCTAAAAATATGTAATATCTATTTTTTTCATACACAATGTACCCTTTGCTCTCAAATACATTATACACACACACAGACACAAACTGCTTTGCTGCTTTGTGCATTTTCTTTTAGACTAGATCAAATGACAACAAGTTTACTTTGTACCATCTTTTGAAAAAATAAACTGTTGCTCTCTCACAGAGTTCTCTCAGTACCTCTGTACACTCCACTTGTACAAGAACATTTTGGTTTCAATTTTGAGATTGTTTAGGTATTAAAAAGGTCTCTTTGTCTGCCTGTTGTTTAACAGAACCTGTAAGTGCAGTTTTAGCAACATCTGACAGAACAGCCAATGCTATGGTTGTAACAGCATCTGTTGTCTCTTTATATTTGTACAAACACATTTTATGTCCATACTGATTAGGCATTATTAAATAAGGCTACCTTCCTTTATTACCACTACATGACAAACTCTGCATGACCAGGCATCGCATTTAAATGTCATAATAAATAATAAGACTTTATACTGAAAAAGAAAAAATGTACACCATATGAAGTAATGCATTTGAACAAAGAAGGGAACAGACAAAACATGCTGAAGTTATTCAGATTTAATATAACTGTATAATGATAGAAATGACGAATCATGTTAAGCTGTCTGAATACCTGTGTAGATAAAAACATCATTTATACAAGTGTTACATTAAAATTATACTTATAAGACAGAAAGAATTGTAGCAAAGTCTATTGTTAGCACCGAGCAGTGTGGATCAGATGGACAGGTGGTGTCATGATAACAGAGGTGAAGCACACTGAGCTCATATTGTCACATCTGGAGAGAGAATAGGGGAAAACTAGATAACAGACTAGTTAGAAAGATGGACGTTTTCACAGAGAGAAACTTCTATTTACCACTTCTGAGAGCTGCCACTTTTTTAAAATTATTATTATTATTATATATGTAGATCAGTTATATTGATTCAGTTTTTGCAACACTCTTTTATGTACTTCAATGCTGCTGTTTTACTCCTGCACTACCCAAGTCAATGCAACAGAATTTTGTTCCGATGTGCACTGGAAGGTGTACTCCGAATGACAATAAAGCCTGTCTAAGTATAACTGAAAATAAATCCTATAGAACAATATAGATGGTATACTGCTGTTTAACACGTCAATAGAGGAAATAGTTACCGGTCTTTGATCGTCTCCCACCATAGTCACAGTGAAGCCAAGAGCTACATACGCTTCGTCATATTTCCTCGTCTTAGGTTTCGGGAGACTTACGTTTGTCTCATTATCTCCGTCTCTCTCCGCCTTTCTTTTCATCCCTGTTAAATATTTTTCCATGGTGTCTCTTAAGGGTTTGTTCACTGCACGTCATATCTCCTGCTCTGTGCTGTGTGCTCTTGTTTGGTGCAAAAACCCCTACCTCCTGTGCCAAAAAACAAAAAAACAAAAAACATGTTCCCGGGGTAACACCCCCCGGCATTACTCCGAGCCCCGCCAGGGGGGCACGCCCCACTATTTGAGAAGGATTGCTCTAAGTCAAGGAAGTGTTTAAAGACTGAACTTGTCAGTGATGTGCACCACTGTTCCTCAGTAGCTCAGCTGGACTGTGAACTCACCATGTTTTTCCACTGTGAGCTGGTCGTACTGATACTTGCACTGACTCTCAATGGTCAAGGTAAGTTTAGGTTTTATGACACTTAAGGATATTAAATCACAGTGTTAGTGCTAAAACTAAACTAAACTCTCTCTATCTCCCTTTACATTTATTTATATTCATAAATATTATAAATTTTACCCCAGTTCATACAGGGCAAATCTATGGAGGCCATGAGGCTAAGCCACATAGCAGGCCATACATGGTGCTGTTGGAGCGGCACATGCAGAATGGTCAAACATATTACTGTGGTGGCTTCCTCCTGAACAAGTATTTTGTGATGACTGCAGCCCACTGCCAAGCCAAGTCAGTTTAACATATTTTACATTTATCTACAATTACAACCTAGATTCAGACAAACATGCTATGATGGCTTTGTGAAATGTGATATGAATTAACATTTGTGACTAATATGTTTACTCAGAGATAACAATTTTACTTTAATTTTTGTCGTTTCAGGTCCTACACAGCCTTACTAGGAGTTCACAATGCCCATAACTGTGCAGGGGTACAGCGTATACCTGTGAAAGCTGCATTTCCACATAAAGACTACAATGAAACTGAATACACAAATGACATAATGCTTCTTAAGGTAACAGAAAAAAATAATTACATTTTAAATCATTGTACTTAATAGCAGAAAAATAGTTTTATCCTTTTTATATATGTTTTTAATCTCTGTTCCTCCAGTTGAGCTCTAAGGCACATTTTAACAACAATGTGAGTCGCATTGCTCTCGCAGGCCGAGGTGACGGCTCTCTGCCAAAATCATGTTCAGTCTCTGGCTGGGGAAGAAATGACAGAAACTCAAAACATATGCCTCTGATGCTCATGGAAGTCAATGTAACACTCATTGACAATGAGCTGTGTCGTGAGAAAAAAGTGTACTGCTCTGAGGGAGAGGCTGGACCGGGTGAGGTACGTACATTTATGTAACATAACATTAAACAAACACACTTTTGTCAACAATAATAATCGAATCACTGTTGTTGAAACAATCACTGCACACTGTGTATGTACTTCCAGGGAGACTCTGGTGGTCCGTTGGTCTGTGAAGATGGAAAGGTGTATGGGGTGGTGTCTGCGTCATGCAAAACAAACCCAGATGGCCCGTATGTCTACTCCTACGCTAAGATACCTGAGAATGCAGACTGGATTAATTGGATTACTGGAAATAATGAAAAATTCTGATGCATCAGATCACACCTGAATTTCAGGTTATTGTGAAACATTGCTAGTATCTCCGCTGATTCCATTATCACAGAGACCACCAAATTAAATCCTGGACTTTCTGGCTTAACACAAATGTAATCAAAATATGCTTTGCTTTGATGATATCAATTTCATTTTATTAACAGTTGAATCAAGAGACTGAGAATAGTGTATGCTGCTGCAGTCGCATATCTGTCAATAAACTCAGCTATTGTAAGGAAATTTGAACCAAGTATATGTGAGTTTTAACAAAGCCATCATGACACACAAGTCTAGAGTGGTGGCGAATCATAATGCTAAAAATATGTAATATCTATTTTTTTCATACACAATGTACCCTTTGCTCTCAAATACATTATACACACACACACACACAAACTGCTTTGCTGCTTTGTGCATTTTCTTTTAGACTAGATCAAATGACAACAAGTTTACTTTGTACCATCTTTTGAAAAAATAAACTGTTGCTCTCTCACAGAGTTCTCTCAGTACCTCTGTACACTCCACTTGTACAAGAACATTTTGGTTTCAATTCTGAGATTGTTTAGGTATTAAAAAGGTCTCTTTGTCTGCCTGTTGTTTAACAGAACCTGTAAGTGCAGTTTTAGCAACATCTGACAGAACAGCTAATGCTATGGTTGTAACAGCATCACAGAGTTCCCACCTCCCCCTCCAACATCCTAAAGTTTCAGCAGCAAGATAAATCACCATTCCTTCTCCTGAATTATCACATCATATTCATTTTAAAGCTAATTTTCATGCTTAAATGGTTTGGTCTTTGTTAGTTCCCTGAGCATGTATAACTGAAAATAAATCCTCAAAGAACGATAGATAACCACATATATAGATGGTGTACCTCTGTTTCACACTTCAGAGATGATCTTATCTGTGCTTCCTGTTAATTACAAACAAGACAAATATAGCGATTACATACCTGGCAACTTTGTTGCTCTGACCCTAATAATAATGCAAGAACTGTTCAAATGCATGTGAACAAACAATACCCACATAGATAAGAAAAGGGATGTATTAAAGAATTCCAAAAAATAAAATAATCACTGTGAGACATCTGGATAGCTGGTGTGGAATTATGCCAAAAAGAGGTTGTTTAGCAATTGATTTATATCATATCACAATACACCATCTTAAGTGTTCTTATTATACCCTGTGACTCCAAGCTCCTGCTCTGAATCTGACATTTGTCATATAACTGTCTCAGAGCCTCAGATGTTTTTATCACAGTGATGACGTCCCACAGCCTTGACATATGTGCAATTATAAGAAGGTCCTGTTTTTCCAAATCTCTTCTGCAGTAAATCAATTGCAACATCATAATTGTTGTTTGTTATAGTGAGTGTTGCTACTGACTTTGCAGCAGTGTCAGTCAGTTTTTCAGATATGTGAATTTCTTCCTCCAGTAAAGAGCATTATTGCTGTAAATAGCAGTTTTTACTGCGTCCTGAACACCTGCCATGAACTCACTTTACTATAAATGTCTCAATCATCAACTTTGTTAGGAGTGTTATCATGCTGAGATCTGACAGAGTCAGCACATATACACTGTTACACAGTAGCTATCTAACTTCAGCGTTTCCAACTGCAGCCACCTAGTGGATAGAGAAACAAGACTAAAACAAGACTGACCAAAATATTATTTTACTGTAATGTCGGTTTATAAAAAGTCTGACAATTGATCATCTTTTCCTTTCACCATGGTAATGACTTTATCACCTCTTTGGTAGTTCAGATGTTACATTTCATGTCCTCTGGAGGTGATAGAGATGCCCTTTCTTGTGAATGTGGTTCAAAGCCACATCTTTTGCATATGAAAGCTACACAAACACTTCCTTCTCTCTCTAAGTCAAGGAAGCATTTAAAGACTGAACTTGTCAGTGATGTGTGTTGTCAGAAAAAAGTGTACTGCTCTGAGGGAGAGGCTGGACCGGCTGAGGTACGTACATTTATGAAACATAACATTAAACAAACACACTTTTGTCAACAATAATAATCGAATCACTGTTGTTGAAACAATCACTGCACACTGTGTATGTACTTTCAGGGAGACTCTGGTGGTCCGTTGGTCTGTAAAGATGGAAAGGCGTACGGGGTGGTGGGTACCTCATTCCAATCAAACCCGGAAATCTACCCCTACACTAAGATACCTGAGAATGCAGACTGGATTAATTGGATTACTGGAAATAATGAAAAATTCTGATGCATCAGATTACACCTGAATTTCAGGTTATTGTGAAACATTGCTAGTATCTCTGCTGATTCCATTATCACAGAGACCGCGAAATTAAATCCTGGACTTTCTGGCTTAACACAAATGTAATCAAAATATGCTTTGCTTTGATGATATCAATTTCTTTATCTGTAGCTACAATATGAGATTTCCAATTCAAGTCTTTTACAGCCTGGTACATGCTAAACTTTTTATCAAAGTAAAATGATTTAACATGTTACCTGGTTCCAATGGTAACAGTCGGCCACTTTAGTCTTTTAGTTAAATGCATTCATCCCCCTGTTTACCACACCAGGAACACAGACTTGCACAGCTGACCATTGATGCAGATGGTCAACTGCATGTTATCTCCTTTTATTTTGCTTGCAGTAATGCATAACACATGGCTTATTCTGCTGCTTAATCACACCTTAAATGTTTACCACTGACATCAGACCTCATCTGATTTGTCTCACTTCATCAAATCAACACTCAAATACATGTCACCCATGATATTCTTCAGTTTACTGTGATGCTCCAAATTCAGAGTTCCCACTTCCCCCTCCAACGTTCTAAAGTTTCAGCAGCAAGATAAATCACCATTCCTTCTGCTGAATTATCACATCATATTCATTTTAAAGCTAATTTTCATGCTTAAATGGTTTGGTCTTTGTTAGTTCCCTGAGCATGTATAACTGCCATAAGAGTTGCAAAGCGTGCCCACAGTCAGAAAGGGCAGGACTTCTCCCATGACCCCTCGAATACCAGACAAATGTGGCAAGGTATCAAAGTCATCACAGACTACAAACCCATTCCTCCTCCCTGTGAGAGAGGAACTCAACAGCTTCTCTGGGAGGTTTGAGTCACTCAACACCACCCCTGCGTGGAAATCAATTCATCGCCCTGATGAGCAACCACTGAGTCTGGACACAGCTGATGTCCAGAGAACCCTGAGGAGAGCGAACCCTCGAAAAGCAGCGGGCCCCGACAACATATCAGGACGTGTGCTCAAAGAACGTGCTGACCAGCTGCCTGGGATTGTCACGGACATCTTCAACACCTTGCTGAACCAGGCTGTGGTGCCATCATGTCTGAAGTCGGCCACAATCATACCAGTGCCAAAAAACCCCACAAACTCCTCCCTAAATGATTGCCGCCCTGTAGCACTCACCCCCATTATGATGAAGTGCTTCGAGAGGCTGGTGAAAGCCCACATTGTATCCAGACCCCCCCTCCACATTCGACCCGTACCAGTTTGCTTACCGTCCAAATTGCTCCACTGAGGACACCATCTCCTCTGCACTCCACCTGAGCCTAGAACATCTGGAAGAGAAAAACACGCACGTACAGACGCTGTTTCTGGACTTCAGCTCAGCATTCAAAACCATCATCCCTCAGCATCTGGTGAACAAACTGGTCCCCCTTGGCTTCAACACCCCTCTGTGTAACTGGCTGCTTGACTTCCTCACCAACAGACCTCAGTCTGTGAAGGTGGGCAACATCATCTCCAGTGTCATCTCCCTGAGCACCAGCTCCCCTCAGTGCTGCATCCTGAGTGCTGCTGTTCACAGTGATGACACACGACTGCTGCACCATGTTCACTACTAACCACATCATGAAGTTTGCTGACAACACAACAGTAGTGGGCCTTATCCAAGATGACAACGACCTGGCCTACAGAGAGGAGGTAAAACAGCTGGTGGACTGGTGCAAGACCAACAACCTGGCCCTGAATGTTGACAGAACCAAAGAGATCATTGTCGACTTCAGGAGGAGCCAGCCCAGCCACTCACCACTCCTCATTAACAACACAGCAGTGGAGAGAGTCAGCAGCACCAACTTCCTGGGAGTGCAGATAACAGACACTCTGACCTGGTCCCTTCACACTGGAACTCTTGTAAAGAGAGCTCAGCAGTGCAATGCACTTTCTGTGACAGATTAGAACAGCTCACCTCCCCCCTCCAATTCTCACCATCTTCTACATAGGCATTATAGAGGGCATACTGACCAGCTGCATCTCTGTATGGACAGGAGCCTGCAGTGCCTCTGACTGGAAGTCCCTGCAGAGGGTGGTGAGGACAGCGGAGAAAATCATTGCGACTGGTCTCCCTTCCATCCAGGACATTGCGAGTCCACACTGTCTGACCAGGGCTCACAACATCATCAGAGACCCCTCACACCCCCACACCGTGGACTGTTCTCGCTGCTGGCCTCTGGCAAAAGGTACCACAGCCTTCGGAGCAGAACAGCCAGGTTCAGGAACAGTTTTTTTCCCACAAGCCATCAGACTGCTCAACTCAAAATGAAAAAATCAGCCCCACCCTTCCTCACACACCCCACACACACCTACACACACTCACACACACACACAGGACTGCTTCACAGGACTGCTCCTTTCACAGGAGTTGCAATAATATTGCTGTGCAATATCACCCCAACGTGCAATATACTGTAAATATCGTTATTTGTACATTTTTATTTTATAAAGCGTATTATATATATAGCAGCTCTCTGTATACATATTTATTTTTTGCAACACTCTTTTACACTCTCTCAGATGTGCACTGGAAGGTGTACTCCAAATGACAATAAAGCCTGTCTAAGTATAACTGAAAATAAATCCTATAGAACAATATAAATGGTATACTGCTGTTTCACACGTCAGACAGAGGAAATAGTTTATGATTTTATCTGTGCTTCCTGTTAATTACAAACAAGATAAATATGGTGATACCAATGCAAGAACAGTTCAAATGCATGTGAACCAATACCCACATACATAAGACTCAGTGTAAACTGGGGTCAGAGACTATTTTACCAATTCTAAAGATTTAATTTGCCATGAACTGAATGAATTTACCACAGGTACTTTGATTAAATAATAATAATATATGTAGGTCAAAGAAAAGGGATGTACAAAATTATTCCCAAAAAAAAGAAAAAAATAATCACTGTGAGACATCTGGATAGCTGGTGTGGAATTATGCCAAAAAGAGGTTGTTTATCAATTGATTTATATCATATCACAATACACCATCTTAAGTGTTCTTATTATACCCTGTGACTCCAACCTCCTGCTCTGAATCTGACATTTGTCATATAACTGTCTCAGAGCCTCAGATGTTTTTATCACAGTGATGACGTCCCACAGCCTTGACATATGTGCATTTATAACAAGGTCATGCTTTTTTGTTTGTTATAGTGAGTGTTGCTACTGGCTTTGCAGCAGTGTCAGTCAGTTTTTCAGATATATGAATTTCTTCCTCCAGTAAAGAGCATTATTGCTGTAAATAGCAGTTTTTACTGGGTCCTAAACACCTGCCATGAACTCACTTTACCATAAATGTCTCAATCATCAACTTTGGTAGGAGTGTTATCATGCTGAGATCTGACAGAGTCAGCACATATACACTATTACACAGTAGCTATCTAACTTCAGCGTTTCCAACTGCAGCCACCTAGTGGATAGAGAAACAAGACTAAAACAAGACTGACCAAAATATTATTTTACTGTAATGTGGGATCATAAAAAGTCTGACAATTGATCTTCTTTTCCTTTCACCATGGTAATGACTTTATTACTTCTTTGGTAGTTCAGATGTTACATTTCAGTCCTCTTGAAGTGATAGAGATGCCCTTTCTTATTAATGTGCTTCAAAGCCACATCTTTTGCATATGCAAGCTACACAAACACTTCCTCCACTCTCTAAGTCAAGGAAGTGTTTAAAGACTGAACTTGTCAGTGATGTGCACCACTGTTCCTCAGTAGCTCAGCTGGACTGTGAACTCACCATGTTTTTCCACTGTGAGCTGGTCGTACTGATACTTGCACTGACTCTCAATGGTCAAGGTAAGTTTGGCTTTTATGGCACTTAAGGATATTATAGCATTAGATTTAAACCACAGTGTATGTGTTAAAAGTAAAATAAGCTCTATGTATCCTTCTATACATGTTTTAATCTATTCATAAATATCATATATTTTCCCCCAGTTCATACAGGGCAAATCTATGGAGGCCATGAGGCTAAGGCACACAGCAGGCCATACATGGTGCTGTTGGAGCGGCACATGCAGAATGGTCAAACATCTTACTGTGGTGGCTTCCTCCTGAACAAGGATTTTGTGATGACTGCAGCCCACTGCCAAGCCAAGTCAGTTTAACATATTTTACATTTATCTACAATTACAACCTAGATCCAGACAGACATGCTATGATGGCTTCGTGAAATGTGATGTAAATTAACATTTTTGAATCATTTTAACTTGAATACAATGCTCTGACCAACAAACTAATATGTTTACTCAGAGATAACATTTTTACTTTTATTTTTGTCATTTCAGGTCCTACACAGCCTTACTAGGAGTTCACAATGTCTGTAACTGTGCAGGGGTACAGCGTATACCTGTGAAAGCTGCATTTCCACATAAAAACTACAATGAAACTGAATACACAAATAACATGATGCTCCTTAAGGTAATAGAAATTGTACTTAATAGAAGAAATGTAGATTTATCCCTTTTTTCATTTTTTCCCAGCTTTGTTTCTTATTATTTTAGTAGCAAGTGAATCAAACAAAGCAATAGAAATGTGTACAAACTGAAATTCATGTTTAACATATATATTTTTTCATTTCTCTCTGTTCCTCCAGTTGAGCTCTAAGGCACATTTTAACAACAATGTGAGACCCATTGCTCTCGCAGGCCGAGGTGACGGCTCTCTGCCAAAATCATGTTCAGTCTCTGGCTGGGGAAGAAATAACAGAAGCTCAAAATGTATGTCTTTGAAGCTCATGGAAGTCAATGTAACACTCACTGACAATGAGTTGTGTTGTCAGAAAAAAGTGTACTGCTCTGAGGGAAAGGCTGGACCGGCTGACGTACGTACATTTATGTAACATAACATTAAACAAACACACTTTTGTCAACAATAATAATCGAATCACTGTTGTTGAAACAATCACTGCACACTGTGTATGTACTTCCAGGGAGACTCTGGTGGTCCGTTGGTCTGTAAAGATGGAAAGGTGTACGGGGTGGTGGGTACCTCATTCCAATCAAACCCGGAAATCTACCCCTACGCTAAGATACCCGAGAATGCAGACTGGATTAATTGGATTACTGGAAATAATGAAAAATTCTGATGCATCAGATCACACCTGAATTTCAGGTTATTGTGAAACATTGCTAGTATCTCCGCTGATTCCATTATCACAGAGACCGCCAAATTAAATCCTGGACTTTCTGGCTTAACACAAATGTAATCAAAATATGCTTTGCTTTGATGATATCATTTTCATTTTATCGACAGTTGAATTAAGAGACTGAGAATAGTGTATGCTGCTGCAGTCGCATATCTGTCAATAAACTCAGCTATTGTAAGGAAATTTGAACCAAGTATATGTGAGTTTTAACAAAGCCATCATGACACACAAGTCTAGAGTGGTGGCGAATCATAATGCTAAAAATATGTAATATCTATTTTTTTCATACACAATGTACCCTTTGCTCTCAAATACATTACACACACACAGACACACAAGCTGCTTTGCTGCTTTGTGCATTTTCTTTTAGACTAGATCAAATGACAACAAGTTTACTTTGTACCATCTTTTGAAAAAATAAACTGTTGCTCTCTCACAGAGTTCTCTCAGTACCTCTGTACACTCCACTTGTACAAGAACATTTTGGTTTCAATTTTGAGATTGTTTAGGTATTAAAAAGGTCTCTTTGTCTGCCTGTTGTTTAACAGAACCTGTAAGTGCAGTTTTAGCAACATCTGACAGAACAGCTAATGCTATGGTTGTAACAGCATCACAGAGTTCCCACTTCCCCCTCCAACGTCCTAAAGTTTCAGCAGCAAGATAAATCACCATTCCTTCTCCTGAATTATCACATCATATTCATTTTAAAGCTAATTTTCATGCTTAAATGGTTTGGTCTTTGTTAGTTCCCTGAGCATGTATAACTGAAAATAAATCCTCAAAGAACGATAGATAACCACATATATAGATGGTGTACCTGTTTCACACTTCAGAGATGATCTTATCTGTGCTTCCTGTTAATTACAAACAAGACAAATATAGCGATTACATACCTGGCAACTTTGTTGCTCTGACCCTAATAATAATGCAAGAACTGTTCAAATGCATGTGAACAAACAATACCCACATAGATAAGAAAAGGGATGTATTAAAGAATTCCAAAAAATAAAATAATCACTGTGAGACATCTGGATAGCTGGTGTGGAATTATGCCAAAAAGAGGTTGTTTAGCAATTGATTTATATCATATCACAATACACCATCTTAAGTGTTCTTATTATACCCTGTGACTCCAAGCTCCTGCTCTGAATCTGACATTTGTCATATAACAAGACTGACCAAAATATTATTTTACTGTAATGTGGGATCATAAAAAGTCTGACAATTGATCTTCTTTTCCTTTCACCATGGTAATGACTTTATCACTTCTTTGGTAGTTCAGATGTTACATTTCATGTCCTCTGGAGGTGATAGAGATGCCCTTTCTTGTGAATGTGGTTCAAAGCCACATCTTTTGCATATGAAAGCTACACAAACACTTCCTTCACTCTCTAAGTCAAGGAAGCATTTAAAGACTGAACTTGTCAGTGATGTGTGTTGTCAGAAAAAAGTGTACTGCTCTGAGGGAGAGGCTGGACCGGCTGAGGTACGTACATTTATGAAACATAACATTAAACAAACACACTTTTGTCAACAATAATAATCGAATCACTGTTGTTGAAACAATCACTGCACACTGTGTATGTACTTTCAGGGAGACTCTGGTGGTCCGTTGGTCTGTAAAGATGGAAAGGCGTACGGGGTGGTGGGTACCTCATTCCAATCAAACCCGGAAATCTACCCCTACACTAAGATACCTGAGAATGCAGACTGGATTAATTGGATTACTGGAAATAATGAAAAATTCTGATGCATCAGATTACACCTGAATTTCAGGTTATTGTGAAACATTGCTAGTATCTCTGCTGATTCCATTATCACAGAGACCGCCAAATTAAATCCTGGACTTTCTGGCTTAACACAAATGTAATCAAAATATGCTTTGCTTTGATGATATCAATTTCTTTATCTGTAGCTACAATATGAGATTTCCAATTCAAGTCTTTTACAGCCTGGTACATGCTAAACTTTTTATCAAAGTAAAATGATTTAACATGTTACCTGGTTCCAATGGTAACAGTCGGCCACTTTAGTCTTTTAGTTAAATGCATTCATCCCCCTGTTTACCACACCAGGAACACAGACTTGCACAGCTGACCATTGATGCAGATGGTCAACTGCATGTTATCTCCTTTTATTTTGCTTGCAGTAATGCATAACACATGGCTTATTCTGCTGCTTAATCACACCTTAAATGTTTACCACTGACATCAGACCTCATCTGATTTGTCTCACTTCATCAAATCAACACTCAAATACATGTCACCCATGATATTCTTCAGTTTACTGTGATGCTCCAAATTCACAGAGTTCCCACTTCCCCCTCCAACGTCCTAAAGTTTCAGCAGCAAGATAAATCACCATTCCTTCTCCTGAATTATCACATCATATTCATTTTAAAGCTAATTTTCATGCTTAAATGGTTTGGTCTTTGTTAGTTCCCTGAGCATGTATAACTGCCATAAGAGTTGCAAAGCGTGCCCACAGTCAGAAAGGGCAGGACTTCTCCCATGACCCCTCGAATACCAGACAAATGTGGCAAGGTATCAAAGTCATCACAGACTACAAACCCATTCCTCCTCCCTGTGAGAGAGGAACTCAACAGCTTCTCTGGGAGGTTTGAGTCACTCAACACCACCCCTGCGTGGAAATCAATTCATCGCCCTGATGAGCAACCACTGAGTCTGGACACAGCTGATGTCCAGAGAACCCTGAGGAGAGCGAACCCTCGAAAAGCAGCGGGCCCCGACAACATATCAGGACGTGTGCTCAAAGAACGTGCTGACCAGCTGCCTGGGATTGTCACGGACATCTTCAACACCTTGCTGAACCAGGCTGTGGTGCCATCATGTCTGAAGTCGGCCACAATCATACCGGTGCCAAAAAAACCCACAAACTCCTCCCTAAATGATTGCCGCCCTGTAGCACTCACCCCCATTATGATGAAGTGCTTCGAGAGGTTGGTGAAAGCCCACATTGTATCCAGACCCCCCCTCCACATTCGACCCGTACCAGTTTGCTTACCGTCCAAATTGCTCCACTGAGGACACCATCTCCTCTGCACTCCACCTGAGCCTAGAACATCTGGAAGAGAAAAACACGCACGTACAGACGCTGTTTCTGGACTTCAGCTCAGCATTCAAAACCATCATCCCTCAGCATCTGGTGAACAAACTGGTCCCCCTTGGCTTCAACACCCCTCTGTGTAACTGGCTGCTTGACTTCCTCACCAACAGACCTCAGTCTGTGAAGGTGGGCAACATCATCTCCAGTGTCATCTCCCTGAGCACCAGCTCCCCTCAGTGCTGCATCCTGAGTGCTGCTGTTCACAGTGATGACACACGACTGCTGCACCATGTTCACTACTAACCACATCGTGAAGTTTGCTGACAACACAACAGTAGTGGGCCTTATCCAAGATGACAACGACCTGGCCTACAGAGAGGAGGTAAAACAGCTGGTGGACTGGTGCAAGACCAACAACCTGGCCCTGAATGTTGACAGAACCAAAGAGATCATTGTCGACTTCAGGAGGAGCCAGCCCAGCCACTCACCACTCCTCATTAACAACACAGCAGTGGAGAGAGTCAGCAGCACCAACTTCCTGGGAGTGCAGATAACAGACACTCTGACCTGGTCCCTTCACACTGGAACTCTTGTAAAGAGAGCTCAGCAGTGCAATGCACTTTCTGTGACAGATTAGAAGAGCTCACCTCCCCCCTCCAATTCTCACCATCTTCTACATAGGCATTATAGAGGGCATACTGACCAGCTGCATCTCTGTATGGACAGGAGCCTGCAGTGCCTCTGACTGGAAGTCCCTGCAGAGGGTGGTGAGGACAGCGGAGAAAATCATTGCGACTGGTCTCCCTTCCATCCAGGACATTGCGAGTCCACACTGTCTGACCAGGGCTCACAACATCATCAGAGACCCCTCACACCCCCACACCGTGGACTGTTCTCGCTGCTGGCCTCTGGCAAGAGGTACCACAGCCTTCGGAGCAGAACAGCCAGGTTCAGGAACAGTTTTTTTCCCACAAGCCATCAGACTGCTCAACTCCAAATGAAAAAAATCAGCCCCACCCTCCCTCACACACCCCACACACACCTACACACACTCACACACACACACAGGACTGCTTCACAGGACTGCTCCTTTCACAGGAGTTGCAATAATATTGCTGTGCAATATCACCCCAACGTGCAATATACTGTAAATATTGTAATTTGTACATTTTTATTTTATAAAGCGTATTATATATAGCAACTCTCTGTATACATATTTATTTTTTGCAACACTCTTTTATGTACTTCAATGCTGCTGTTTTACTCCTGCACTACCCAAGTCAATGCAACAGAATTTTGTTCTGATGTGCACTGGAAGGTGTACTCCGAATGACAATAAAGCCTGTCTAAGTATAACTGAAAATAAATCCTATAGAACAATATAAATGGTATATTGCTGTTTCACACGTCAGACAGAGGAAATAGTTTATGATTTTATCTGTGCTTCCTGTTAATTACAAACAAGATAAATATGGTGATAACAATGCAAGAACGGTTCAAATGCATGTGAACAAATACCCACATACGTAAGACTCAGTGTAAACTGGGGTCAGAGACTATTTTACCAATTCTAAAGATTTAATTTGCCATGAACTGAAGGAATTTACCACAGGTACTTTGATTAAATAATCCCAAGAAAGTTTAAGGTATATGTAGGTCAAAGAAAAGGGATGTATAAAATTATTCCCAAAAAAAAAGAAAAAAATAATCACTGTGAGACATCTGGATAGCTGGTGTGGAATTATGCCAAAAAGAGGTTGTTTAGCAATTGATTTATATCATATCACAATACATCATCTTAAGTGTTCTTATTATACCCTGTGACTCCAACCTCCTGCTCTGAATCTGACATTTGTCATATAACTGTCTCAGAGCCTCAGATGTTTTTATCACAGGGATGACGTCCCACAGCCTTGACATATGTGCATTTATAACAAGGTCCTGGTTTCTTGTTTGTTATAGTGAGTGTTGCTACTGGCTTTGCAGCAGTGTCAGTCAGTTTTTCAGATATGTGAATTTCTTCCTCCAGTAAAGAGCATTATTGCTGTAAATAGCAGTTTTTACTGGGTCCTGAACACCTGCCATGAACTCACTTTACTATAAATGTCTCAATCATCTACTTTGTTAGGAGTGTTATCATGCTGAGATCTGACAGAGTCAGCACATATACACTGTTACACAGTAGCTATCTAACTTCAGCGTTTCCAACTGCAGCCACCTAGTGGATAGAGAAACAAGACTAAAACAAGGCTGACCAAAATATTATTTTAATGTAATGTGGGATCATAAAAAGTCTGACAATTGATCTTCTTTTCCTTTCACCATGGTAATGACTTTATCACTTCTTTGGTAGTTCAGATGTTACATTTCATGTCCTCTGGAGGTGATAGAGATGCCCTTTCTTATTAATGTGGTTCAAAGCCACATCTTTTGCATATGCAAGCTACACAAACACTTCCTTCTCTCTCTAAGTCAAGGAAGCGTTTAAAGACTGAACTTGTCAGTGATGTGCACCACTGTTCCTCAGTAGCTCAGCTGGACTGTGAACTCACCATGTTTTTCCACTGTGAGCTGGTCGTACTGATACTTGCACTGACTCTCAATGGTCAAGGTAAGTTTAGGTTTTATGGCACTGGTAAAGTAAGCTCTGTGTATCCTTCTATACATTTTAAATCTATTCATAAATATCATATATTTTCCCCCAGTTCATACAGGGGAAATCTATGGAGGCCATGAGGCTAAGCCACATAGCAGGCCATACATGGTGCTGTTGGAGCGGCACATGCAGAATGGTCAAACATCTTACTGTGGTGGCTTCCTCCTGAACAAGGATTTTGTGATGACTGCAGCCCACTGCCAAGCCAAGTCAGTTTAACATATTTTACATTTATCTACAATTACAACCTAGATTCAGACAGGCATGCTATGATGGCTTTGTGAAATGTGATATGAATTAACATTTGTGACTAATATGTTTACTCAGAGATAACAATTTTACTTTAATTTTTGTCGTTTCAGGTCCTACACAGCCTTACTAGGAGTTCACAATGCCCATAACTGTGCAGGGGTACAGCGTATACCTGTGAAAGCAGCATTTCCACATAAAGACTACAATGAAACTGAATACACAAATGACATAATGCTTCTTAAGGTAATAGAAAAAATAATTACATTTCAAATCATTGTACTTAATAGCAGAAATATAGTTTTATCCTTTTTATATATGTTTTTAATCTCTGTTCCTCCAGTTGAGCTCTAAGGCACATTTTAACAACAATGTGAGATCCATTGCTCTCGCAGACCGAGATGACGGCTCTCTGCCAAAATCATGTTCAGTCTCCGGCTGGGGAAGAAATGACAGAAACTCAAAACATATGTCTCTGACGCTCATGGAAGTCAATGTAACACTCACTGAAAATGAGTCGTGTTGTGAGAAAAAGACGTACTGCTCTGAGGGAGAGGCTGGACCGGGTGAGGTACGTACATTTATGATATTACATTATATAACAGGACAAACACACACACACACTTTGGTCAACATTGTTGTTGAAACAATCACTACAGACTGTGTATGTACTTCCAGGGAGACTCTGGTGGTCCGTTGGTCTGTAAAGATGGAAAGGTGTATGGGGTGGTGTCTGCCTCACGCGAAACAAACCCAGATGGCCCGTATGTCTACTCCTACACTAAGATACCAGAGAATGCAGACTGGATTAATTGGATTACTGGAAATAATGGAAACTTCTGAAGCATCAGATCACAACATCTGAATTTCAGGTTATTGTGTAATATTGCTAGTATCTCCGCTGATTCCATTATCACAGAGACCGCCAAATTAAATCCTGGACTTTCTGGCTTAACACAAATGTAATCAAAATATGCTTTGCTTTGATGATATCAATTTCATTTTATTGACAGTTGAATCAAGAGACTGAGAATAGTGTATGCTGCTGTAATATCTATTCTTTTCATACACAATATACCCTTTGCTCTCAAATACATTATACATACATACATACACACACACACACACCTTTGTTCATTTTCTCTCAACTTCTCAACTTTGTTTTGCACCATCTTTTGAAACAATAAACTTGCTCTCTCTCAGTGTTCTCTCAGTACCTCTGTACTTGTACAAGCACATTTTGGTTTTAATGTTGAGATTGTTTAAGTATTAAAAAAGGTCTCTTTGCTTTATTACCACTCCACATTTAGCTGGAGCATCCTTAAACCCAACAAATCTAAGATGACACAGTAATGAAACAAATAACAGATAATTATGTACTGTCAGTATACTTGTGCTGAGCAAAATGTAAGGACAGCGTAATCCTGCTGCTGTGTTACAATGAGCAACACATGAAATTTATACATACAAGACAGAAAGATTTGTTGCAAGGTCCTCTGTCAACAGCAAGTGGTGTGGATCAGGAGGGACAGGTGGTGTCAGTATAACACAGGTGAAGCACACTGCACTGATATCATCACATATTGAGAAGGGAAATGGATTACTCTGCCTCCTTAGAAAGATGGGCGTTTTCACTGAGAGAAACTTCTACTTAACACCTCTGAAAGCTGTCACTGTGTTTTGGAAGCAAGTGACAGCTTTCAGAGGTGTTAAGTAGAAGTTTCTCATATTTACATGTCTATCCATTACATCCATTCAAGTTCACAGTTAAGTTTAGACCTGATATTACAGATGCCATATCTCAGTTAATACAAGAAATCCGCTCATCAGGGCCTGTAGTATGACTTTTAGGACTACAAACCCAAATAATAATTGTTAAAGTCAAGTGGACTGCCTTCACTGCAGCATACATTATGGTGAGATTCACAGTATACAGATAGTCCTAGCCTAATGTTATCAGTGGAATAATAGTGTGTTGCGTTGATTAACAATATTAGCATGTTTCCGGCTCTTATATTAGATTACCATTAAATGAAAATGTAGAATGCAAAATCCTGTAATGGCTGGATGGACTATTAAAAGGGGTGCCGAACATTAAGTGAGGATAAGAGCTTTTTGTGGCCAGAAACATTCACAATATGCATGATGAGGTCTTTTCACATTTCAGTATAGCAGCACATTAATAGTGCAAACACTACATGACAGCCTACTTTAGTTACATCACTGTGTACTCACCATAGCTGTTATACAGACAGACTGGACTGGAGCACCAACACTGATGCTGCGTACAAGAAGGGGATGAGCAGACTCCATTTCCTGATGAAGCTCAGATCCTTCAATGTGTGCAACAAAACGTTGGAGATCGTCTGTGGTCGCGAGTGCCATCTACTTCGCTGTAGTCTGCTGGGGGAGCAGCACCAGTGCCAGGGACACTAGCAGAATAAACAGATGCATCCGGAAAGCTGGGGCTGTCATTGGACACAAAATGGAGACATTTGAGTGAGTGATGGACAAGAGATCACTGAACAAACTGCTCTCCATCATGGACGACTCATTCTCCATAGCTCTATACAACAACTCACCTGTGTGTGTCAGGTGAACACTGCCACCTGTACATACATTTTGAAAATATTTATTCATTAACACTAGCACATATTGTTGTAATGTACATATTTTATACTCTATACTTTTTCCCTTTCTTTCTATATATTCCTACCTATATTTTCAGCCAGTATCGCACATTCATTCTCAGATGAAAATATTGCACATAACTATTTAATTGCAACTCAAATTATTTTCCTGTGTATATTTTTCCTGAGTATTTTTCATTTTGCTGTTGTTGCTGTCTCTGCTGCTGTAATGCAAGAATTTCCCTCGAAGTATCAATAAGGCACATTTATCTTTTGAACATCAAAAATTAAACAAACACAAACTCATCGGCGATGTCTATCACCTGAAGGGGAGGAGGTGCGCTCTCCACCCGAGCGGCAGCGATCGGAAAACCCAAACAAGACGGCAGTTCCCGAAACATCCGCGCCGGCCCGCAACACGAGTAGGTATAATCAGGTGAAACAGCGTGTAGTCAATTGCGAGTAAAAGCAATAATTTGACACGTAACCAAGGAAGCTACTACTACATTACCCGCACCGGTGGCAACAGGAGCCGGAAGCGAGACGACCAGGAAGTTGGCGGTCTCGGGGACCAAAGAGCAAGAGGGGGGGCAAGATGGACACCGCACCTTTTTATAATGTGTCCCCAGCTGCTGATTGGCTGATGAGATGAAGCGAATGGGAAGGCAGTGAATTCACCTACATTAGGAGCAGGGATGAAACTCATTCTGCTATATTAAGCTGCTGCAACCAGCACCCACAGAAATAACATTCACAACTGCTTCTCTTACCTGAGTTACATTTCACTATGTTTTTGTTTGTTTGTTTGTTTGTTTTTTGCCACAGACATTGTCTTGTCTTAGCAGCAAAATCAAAAGTAGAAGTAATGATGTTGACAATGGCCTCATTCCATTTCATAATTAATTTCCCACATACACAACATGGACCATGGAAGTGGCTCACCTAAAATGGAATATAGCCATCATTTATGCTGTTTGTCACACCTGTGCTTATCCTGCTAGGACACCAAGTGCAAAGTTAGGAAAAAGGCCTAGAGGCATGAGCAGGGGTAATATCTAACAAAATACATTCAACCACTGTATTTAGTTACAATTTTGAGGTCCTGTACTTTACTTAAGTATTTGTATTTCATGCTACTTAGCAACTACAGTTATATATATGATAAATATACAGTATATAAATAAATAAAAATAAATAAAACACTCTGAATGAGGCCATTTTGCATAATTAGTGATTTTACTGTTTGCTAATATTTAAAATGCAGGAACTTTAATGTTGTATGTAATGTTTTATTTGTTTATACTTACTATACTAGATTTACTACTTTTACATCAGTGAAAGATCTTAATACTTCTTCCACGACTAGCATATTTGAGTGGTTGGCTATGTACCATGTAATTTCCTGTTCTTTAAATGACAGCAAGAAGAATGTAGGTCTGTTATACTTTGGTGTTCTCCAGTAGACAGTTTACATTTTCTTTCCAGTTATTTTGAAGAATAGCAGATACATTTACTTGAGGTGACCTCAGCTTAAAATCTGTGCTGTCAAGGCCATGGAAAAGAATGCCCATGTGAGAGATGGAGGCTTGAACAAACAGATACTATTATACTATAGTCCACTAGATGGCGGCAGTGGATCTTGACATAATCTCTTGCTGGACCCATATGCTGTTAGATGCAATTAGCAGCATAGTTTGAGTCAAGTTTAGGGTTAGGTAAAAGACACCAGACGCTTTGCCTGTTCACTGCTCCCTATGTCAGGTGCAGCAAATATTATGTTATCAGTGATAGTTCAGTTGATAATATGGCAGGGCAGGAAAAAGAGTTTAAATATGATGGGTCAGAATGTCAAACTGGTTTCCTTGGCATGAAGGTTTGAAAGGTAGATTAAGAAATTAAAGCTAGTAAGCAGGAAAATTATGCTATATAGCAGAGGTTTGTGATGTTTTTATTAACTAAAATTACATTTGTAGACCACTGAGCATAAATACAATCAGATATACTTAGAATAAGCTGTTTTGAAGCTGTGACCCTGGATTATCCCTATACTAAATGCAATTGCTGTAGGCAATTAAGACTAGAAAGTTAACACTACAGTCACGTTAAAAATAGAAGTAGA
Source organism: Lates calcarifer (assembly GCF_001640805.2). Lineage (NCBI taxonomy): Eukaryota > Metazoa > Chordata > Actinopteri > Centropomidae > Lates > Lates calcarifer. The sequence goes on from NC_066849.1 coordinate 8,698,855, forward strand.
GACTGCTGCAGTAAGCACTTTAACTTCTGAACTACCCTCAGCACCTCCTACACACAAGTGCACCTCATGGCTTCCTGTGCAACACCACAGTTTTCCATTGTGGTAAGCTTCACTAACAACTTTAGTCAGGTGAGAACCTGCAAAACAGACCTGCTGAGATATCTGAGGAGAATGTTTATAGAAGAACTGTGTTTATGCTGAGTAGAAAAACAATAGTGCCTTAATTGTTTTGTTTTTTTCTGGCACAGACTTGTTGATTTAACATGTCACATGTTTTTGCTTGTCAATTGACCTGACAAGAAAAAAATAATCAATCAATTAAGCAACCACGCAGTTAGATACAGAATAACAAAGCTGTGTGCATGTGGCACTGTTTTTATATTTTTTATCAAGTGTCCCAGACTATTAATGTTTTTTTTTTGGTTTGTTTGTTTCTATTTTTGCCATGTCATTTAGGTAATTTTAATTGATATAGCAGAAGGGGGCACTGTAAGCAAACCTATAGCAGGATTCCTCATGCAAGTTGGAGTCTGTACCGGCACCTCCTCTGAGAGGTTCATTGACTGCAGCCTACAAGTGCTGTGTCCTGCACTTGACTGTGTTTGATGTTGATTGCTAGTCCAGAGCCACAGCTTTGCAGAGGCTCTGTGTTTCGATGCTTGAGTGGTTGAATGTGACTGCGATGCCTGCTTTGTTTATCTAAGAAGATATTTTACTGCACAACACAAATCAATGCACATTTGAATATCAACAGATATATTCCAGAGATTTTGAAAAAATGATATGAACATGAGATGAATGTATGAGTGGCTGTTTTTTATTCATTCTACCCAACACCAATGTTGTGAATATCACATAAATGTAGTAACACAATCCTGAGCTGAAAGATAATGATGCAAAAAGCTGCTTGTGTGCCTTTAAGAGGCAAGATCACATTGTTATTCTGGGTTTGTCCACAAGCCGACTGTGGAGGTGGACAGATAGTGGTTCTGAGGGTGGTGTGCGGGGGAGAGAGAAAGTGTGGGAGGGGCGTGTGTAGGAGTCTCCTAATATGAGTCTCCAGGGGCCAGTATGGATTAAAAAAATGTGGGGAGAGAGAGAGAGAGAGAGCGAGAGAGACTGCAATGTGGACAAGATGTCCTTTGGATGCATCCTGTGTTTTACAGCACGTCCAAGGAGGCAGAGATTGATCCTGTGTTCCCCTCTTCTCCAGGATGGCATTGCAGGCTGAACACTCAAGGCTAAGCTGCCCATTAACGAGCCAATAATTTGTGTCATTATGTGAGGACTGCAGCTGGTTCCACTGATGCACTGCTTCTCACATGTCAGAACTAAAGACTGAAAGGAGTCTTAGCACTGCTCATTATGAAGCCGGCCTCTCATCCCTGCTTCCATCCTTTGTCTTTGGAAGCATGCATGGCAGACAAGGCTTAGCCTGGATAGCTTATTTATTTCCTCCCTAGCTCCCTTTTTTGAAACACAGCATGCTCAATATAAAATCGATGTATTAAGTGTTCTCGAGTATGCAGAGTGACGTGCTGCCATTCCCACTCTATGCCTTTGGCTGTGATTACAGCTAATTTGAATGATTGAAATGCTTCCATAGTGGAGCTGGAGTGAGTGAAGTGAAGGGCTCACACAGATGAAGGGGGAGGAGGCGAGAAAGGCTTGGCTCTACTCCAGGTGGAGGAGGTGAGTCATTCCCCACACAGATAGACAGTCTATCAGTGTGTGTGCATGCATTTGTGCATGTGTATGTTGCCCACATTGTTGTTGGGAGAATAAAATTGTGCTGTGAGCAACAGAGTGATAAAGAATGAATGCAACTGTATACACTGTGCGTCGCTGTGTGTCTGTGATTGTGTTTGTGATTTTGTGTGTCGGTTACAGTGGATATCTCTGGTTAATCTGTGTATTCTGCAGATGAATAGTGACTGTATCTATGGTCTTTAGGCCAGCTGACTCCATTTCCCAAGGTGGGTGTAAGATTCAGATGGTTCGGCATCAACGAACCTGAGGGCAAATAGGAGTTTCAGTACAATGAAACAATTATTTGATGGATGAAATGATCTGCTAAGTTTTCATGTGCATGTGTTACATCTAACACCTGTATTGTTAAGTAAACAAAACAGGATATGTCTTTACTGAAGAAGCTCTGGCCAAAATAGCAGCACATTTAGTTGTTAAGCATTCTTTTATATTGTACATCTGCACACTCATCAGTCGTGTGCATCTATGTGAGCAAAACTGTAGTGCATATCACCAGATCATTTGTGTTTGTCGAAGATGCAAAGCGACTGTATTTTTAGGCCACCTGACTCCGCTGCCTGAAGGTGGGCGTCAGATTCATGTGGTCTCTACGTCAAAACTAAATGAGGACGGCGAGAGGTTTCAGTCGCAGGTCCTGTAATGTTCTCCTGATCTGGAAACTAGATAATGGTTAGCTACCACGTGCACCACGACATATTTTTGACTTCTATTTCATCTCAATAGGATAGTCTCTTGAGGTTGAGACCTTTTTTTTTGAGAGCTGCAGACAAAAGTGGCAGATCATTTAGAGCTCGAGCATGCATTCACACAAACATACGCCCACCCACAGTGATTGTTTAGGCACGCATGGGTTTGTCATTGTTCCACTTGCTGTTGAGCGTCTCATCAGATGGTATAGACACAGATCTCACTGTATTCACAAGGTATTTCTGGATGACTGCAAGCAAGTTGTTGGTTACTTGTCATCCAACAAGGGAGGGGTGTCTACAAAAAGGACATTCTGTTCTAGACAAAGCCAGCAAGCAGACATACAACTCTTCCACCCTCGCTTGCCTGTGCACCCCAGATCAGTAGCCTGTCTCTCCCTAATAACTCTATCTATCTATCTATCTATCTATCTATCTATCTATCTATGTCTCTGTCTCCTCCACCAACACCATTGAGGAAGCGCAAATAAAAAGTTGTTGTCATGGAAACCTGCCGTGCCTTTCCTCTTCTCCCCTCATCACCCCCCCTGCACACTCAAACTTGTAGACAGACGTGTGCAGGCGCATGCACACACACAGACACAAAGCTATCTTGAATCACTCAAGAGTCATGGACAACATTCCCATCTCAAGAGGCAATGCAGAGAAAAGACATCTAACTCTTGCAGAGACAGACAGAGTGAGAATGCAGAGAAGCACCAGGAGATACAAGATAGAATAAAAAGTGCAAACCACTACAGGAATGGAAAAATCAGTGGAGTCCTTATGTAAATAAAATGACTTTTGCAGTTCAGTGAAGATGACTTTACTCTAAATGACCTGTTTGTTCATGTCATACATGATCAATACCAGACAACACCACAAGATCATAGAAAAGTAGGACACATAGAGTCAAGATAAAGGTATCTTTCATAGGTATTTCTGGTTAGTTTTTGATGGAAATATACATTTACCTGTAGATTCCTACAGGGTGTACCCTGCCTCTCACCCAATGACAGCTGGGATAGGCTCCAGCCCCGCTGCAGCCTTATCCCTAACGGATAAGCAGTATAGATAATGGATGGATGGATATACATTTATTTCACCTCAAAGATTAGCAGACATTCTTTTACTGCTGCAATAACATAC
>NC_066849.1:9666723-9697868 GCF_001640805.2 Lates calcarifer
CTTCCTCACATGCTCCTCACTCAGTAAGATACTTAACACTGTCTGGTACATCTCACAGCTCAATTTTCTTCTGTTGCTTCAGATGTTGATGCAACATTTCTGAAACACTGAGCAGAGAATAGAGTGAGAACTGTTTTTACAGACATTTAGAAAGGATGGTCTTGAGACCCTTCTTGTAGTCACAATATTCAGTTCTAACCCCATGTGCCTTGGGAGAAGAAATACTCCACTTTATGTATAAATAATTAATCTTATTTATCATCTTCTGTTGCTTGTAAATCAACACAGTCCATCAAAACCCAAATCTCCCATTTACAAAAGTATTCAGACCCATAATTCAGCACTTGGTAGATGCCCCTTTAGCAGCAATTTCAGCTTTGAGTCCTCTAGGACAAGTCTCTACAAGCGTTGCACACCTGGATCTGGGCAGTTTATCCCATTCTTCCTGGCAGATCCTCTCAAGCTCTGTCAGATTGGATGGGAGGTGTCTGTGAACTGCCATCTAAAGGTCTCTCCACAGATGTTCTACAGGACTTAAGTCTTAGTTTTGGCTGGGCTACTCAAGGGCAGTCAGAGACCTGTCCCAGAGACACTCCAGCATTAGCTTGGCTGTATGCTTCAGGTCACTGGAGCTCTCTGTATTGGGCTCCATTCGTTCCCTCAACTCTGACCAGTATCCCTGTCCAGCCGCTGAGAAGCTCCCCCATAGCTTGAGGCTACCACCACCATGCTTCACTGAAGAGACAGTATTAGTCAGTTGATGAGCAGCGCCTGGTGTTTGCTAAACATAGTGCTTGGATCTTGGCCCAAAGAGGTCACTTTAGTCTCACAAGACCAAAGAATTCATGCTCTCAGAGTACTTTAAATGCAAAACTCCAAAACACCTCCATCTAATTACTTGACCATAGAAGCCTCATTGATGGAGAGGATTTTTGAAGCTTTGTTAGAGTGACTGTTGAGTTCTTGGTCACCTCCATGAACTTACTCAGTTTGGCTGGATGGCCAACTCTAGGAGGACTCCTGGTTGTTCCAAACTTCTTCCATTTCACAATTACTGAGGTCACTCTATATGCAGTCACTGAGCACTTTATTAGGAATGCCATAGTAATACTATGTAGGGCCTCCCTTTGCTTTCAAAACAGCCTCAGTTTGTTGTGGCATTGATTCCACAAGATGCTGGAAACATTCCTTTGAGATTCTGGTTCATGTTGACACAATTGCATCACATCATTTTTGCAGAATCCACATTCATGCTGCCAAGCTCTTATCTACCCACATCCCAAAGTGTTCTGTTGGATTCAGATCTGGTGACTGGAGAGGTCACTGAAGTACACTGATCTCAGTGTCATCAAATTTTGATGACTCTTGCTTTGTGACATGGTGCATTATCATGCTGGAAGTAGCCATTAGAAGACGGGTAACTTGGTGCCATAAAGGGATGTTGACACCAAATTCTGACCCCACAATCTGTGTACCTAAGCAGAAATTGAGATGCATCAGACCAGACCACATTTTTTCCAGTCTTCAGCTGTCCAGTGTTGGTGAGCCTGTGCCCATTGCGGCCTCAGATTTCTGTTCTTGGCTGACAGAAGTGGAACCCGCCATGGTATTCTGCTTTTGTAGTCTATCTGCCACAATGTTCAATGTGTTGTGCATTCTGAGAAGCTTTTCTGCTCACCACAGTTATAAAGAGTGGTTATCTGAGTTACCATAGCCCTTCTGTCAGCTTCAACCAGTCTGGCCATTCTACTCTCACCTCTCTCATCAACAATGCATTTCTGTCAGCAGAACTGCCGCTAACTGAGTGTTTTTCTCACTGTTCCAAGTAAACTGTACAGACTGTTGTGCATGAAAATCCCACGAGATAAGCACTTTCAGAAATACTCAAACCAGCCTGTCTGGCACCAATGGTCATGCCACAGTCAAGTGGCATTACTGTTGGTGCCGTTGTCACATTCCAATGTTTGATGTGAACATTAACTGAAGCTTCTGACCTGTATCTGCATGATTTTATGCACTGCACTGTAGCTACATGTTTGGTTGATTGGATAATTGCATGAATAAGTCAGTGAGATGTGCTATTAAGAGAAAATAAAAATTTGTCAGACTTTTAGATACATACACTGTTTCACTGTTTACCCTGGAATAAGGTGATAATGATAAGAGGGTATGTGGTTGTTAGGTTATAGACTTTTTGGCTACAGGCTACTGTGACATTTTGGCATTTGGTCACAGAAGGGAATGCACAGGGGTAAATAATGAAATTAATTATGGCTGGATTCCATTTAGTTCCTTTGGTTTCAGGGTCCTAAGGCATGCTGGCTCACCACCATGACTTACTGGGACAGTTGAGGGAAACGTCTATAAAATGATTAGTAAACTGTGCTTTTCCTACCATGACAAATAAAAATGTCTGCTGAATAGTAAGGTTTAATAATGCCTACTTAATGAGTCACATGCATTTGCTCAACCTTTCTTTAAACATTTTGCAGATACGTTGCATCTTATTTTCCTTCAAAAATATTTATTATTAAACAGGCCTGGCTTTCCCACTGAATTGCCGGTTCATCTGGGAAATGGTTCATATATTTCACAGGATTACAACTACAATGACCTTTTCTTGACATTAAAAAAAGTTATTATGGGGGCATCTTGGTGGCAGAGGTGGTGAGGTGTTAAAGCCACTGACAAGGTAGTCACAGTGGTCTCAGTTCCAATACAGCGAGGGACCTTTCTTGCATGTCACCATTGTGTCTTTCTCCCCTACATTACCTCTCAGCTCCCTACTGTCTAATCAAGGCAGAAGTGCCCCCCAAAACTATGTGATCATGACATAAATTAAGTTTACAGTGGCTGTGGAGCATTGGTTTTATTCTCTCCATGTCAAAAATGCTTTCACACATTAAGGCTTTCAAGTTTAAATGACCAAAATTCTATAAGACAGACTTGTCTGTATTAGATGAAACTCAACCTGACTTTTAGGGAAGCACTTGCAGACATGCTGAATACTGCAAACAAGGTGTGATGCACTCATCCCAAGTGGATTTAGTTGTCAATAGTTGCTGTCTGACTGAATACATACAGACGGGCTATTTTCAAAATAAAACGATAGCAGACAGGGTTTTAAGAACTGATTTTAATTAATTCCACACGTCAATAACAGCTGTTAGAATACGATCATTTTAAATTTTACAGTTTTATCCTCAACAGGCATCAAATGTGTCCCCAGATCTGAGCATTTGGTACAGGACTTAACAATCCACACCTTAACCAGTCCACCCAGTCCTCAGTGGCATCAGCTTCAGGTGCTGCTGCCCTCAACAGCTTCTTATTGTCTGTTTGCCTATAGGAAACAACTGGAGGCGAATCAAGGCTTAATAAAATATTATTTAAATTTTATTGTCTTTTAATATGAACATATAAAAAAACACAACAAAACATTTACATCATGGATTGTAAGCCTCTGCCCATGCTACCTTATGCATTATTATAAGAGATGCCACTACAAAAAGACCAGACCCTCAGCTCTCTCCAGCTCCCAAACAACCTGCACATATCTGGCTCAGATCCACAGGAGCAACCTGTACCACCTCTCACCTTTACCATAAGGCAAAGAGAGGTTTAGGAGATCTGTTCAAATAATGACCTTCTATACCTAGCAACAAATGAACAATGTCATTTTTATATGTATAGCAGTTACTTACAAATACAAATTGCCTAGTTAAAGACAGGTATTAGAGTTCTTTACATTGTTTTGCTTCAAAGCGCCTTATATAGAATATCCTTTTCAGGGACAGACTCCGACGTAGTACAGGCAAAGTGCCATCAATCAATTTTGTGTGATTATCAAATATTTTTCACCACTACATTGATTTTGTAAGCTATGGCAATGTGTCAAAAGAAGGGGAAAAATGGAAGACCAGATATGACTCAACCTGCTTCTTTAAATCACCAACCCTATCACAAGACGCACAACAGCGAGGCCCCGGATCAATGCGTAAATGTCATTTTGTCTGTGCATTTGAGCAAGGCAAACGAAAACCAGGTTCTGTGCTGATCAAACCGCAACAAAGGGATGACAATAGAGGGAAACATACCACACAGAACTCGTCTGAGTCACAACCTCTTCCCTCCCAATTGTCTCACAGTGGAGTAGGACTGTCGCTTTTCTAGTTTCACATTTCTTGATTCCCATGCATGAGATGGCTGAGGAGACCTAGTCACAATGGTCAGGGATCCTTGATTAATACTCACTATGCAAAGGCTTTAAAATAAATAAGCCATGACCTTGGGATGAAGTATGAGATGAAAGTGCAAACAGCTCTAGTGACACAGCAGCACCTTTTCTCTTCAAGCAAATGCTGATGACCTTCCTGCAGACAAACCTAACACCTGCACATGCAGCCTGTGTATCCTTATCTGAGGAGCAGCCATCACATACTGACAATACCAATTCAGGTGCAGAGGAATATTAGTTGTAAGCCTACAGCATGTAGCAATTAAAGTCCAATTCTATTCCAGCAAATAGATATGACCTTATCTACATTGAAAAGAGGCCGGGGAGGATTGTTGGTTGAACCTGCTCCACTTGTTCCAGACAGGACAATTTGTAATCCAATCAATGACTTAAAGCTTGGTGGGGTTGCACTTATTGACACTTCATTAAGTTTCGTCGTGTCAGACATGTTGAACCCACCGCAGCAAAAGTACTCTGAATGCTTCTTTGACCCAGGTCGGATTCATTCACAGGAAAAGAAAAGGAGCGTTCATCAACAGCACAGCCATGAGCCTGGACCAATTTTATCTAAATACACAAACCACAGCAGCAGAGGTGTGTCCTGTTTTCTGTAACTACAAGCCCCTGTCTGTACAGAACTGCCGCCAAATATTATGTAGATTTATTACAAATAACTGTTAAAGAGACTGTGAAGCAATTACATAAATATGGTACTTGCGGACAAAGACAAAGGAGGACAGCACTTCTGAATCCTGTTCCATAACTGTCCTTTACCTCAGATTTTTTTCTGCATCTCTGTCCATTTCTCAAACTGGAAAAAATCTGAACAAAACATATATGGAATAAAACAACTCTCAGACTGGGGTCTCATCTGCTGGCCAGCTCAGCTAGTCTTATAACAACATGCTCCAATCTTCACAACTTAACCAAAAAAAAAAAAAAAAAAGAAGGCACCAAAATCTCGTAACCGTTGCCTGTCAGTGAATTCTTAAAAATATATCTGCTTTGGCACAGCTGCCGCACAGTAATTTTGATGAGTTACGTCCATTTGCGATGTTGATATATCAACCCTAATAAATCCTGTTACAGCAAGTTAACTGCAGTAATGTTTTACACAGTGGCACAGTTCCACCTATCACTGACACCTAGGGTTCATCTGCAAACTAACTCGCCCTCAAAGGTTTTGTTGCTGCAGAGGAAAACAGAGCTGCATGGAACAATGGAATTAAAAAATACAAAACAAAATGCAGGAAAAGAAAATCTCCAGTGTAAAATTGGCTTCAGAAAGACTTTTCTTTATTCTTCTGTCCTCTGCTTCTTTCTTAGCTACTCTCTGGTCAGTCTGCTAAGTTTTTATGACTGAGGTAGGTTCTCTTATCTAAGGACAAAATAAAAATGGAAAGCATCACACATTGAGGCCAGTATTGTGTTCTGCCCTTTCATAATTAAAAGGATAAATTCCTGAAAAAAACCCTTTCAAGCTTTGAATTCATTCTCTGAACAAAAAAATAATAACACAATAGGAGAGGTTTCAATTTGCATCACACTCCACATACCTCTGCCTTGTCCTCTCCCAAATTATTCATGCTCTTATCCATTAGTTGTTTTTGACCTTTTACCAAAAACTACTGAGGAGCCTCCATCTTCAAACTTGCCTGTTTATCACAAATGTGACAAAAATCAGAGACGCAAACAGTGAACGCCCATGGCTAAAAGAGCCTGTAATTCCAAGTCAAATACAAAGAGAGATGGGGTGGTAGAGAGGAAATTGTCTGGAGAGAGAGGAGGAAAGGGGGTGGTGGGGGTGGGGGTGGTGGTGTTGGGGGTGCTCAATCCATTCAGTTTCTTTAGTAGAGGCAGGACGGTACAGATATTCACTGCAAGGTGACGGTTGGCCGAAAAAGAGTTGCTTCCAGTGGTGTACAGTACAAAGAGGAATCCTAATCACTCTAGATTGAAGATTCATTAACAGTGCATGTTTGAGTGTGTGTTTGTTTTGTCTGGATATAAACCAGAGCTGCTAAAAGGCTCTGATGTTTGGGCATAAGGGAGGGTCGTTGCATCTAGTGGATTACTGTGTTCCTGTCCTCAAGTTTGTAGCCCCCTGTCTCTCAGTCTCTGTGTGTGTGTCAGTCTATGAGGGGACAGAGCTGTGGGGTCAGTAGGCAGTGACCAGGTCCTTGTCGTAGTTGTATCGGCCCCTCTTCGGGGCAGGACTGTCAGCGCTGTCCTCTGTGTCCTCACTGTCGCCTCCTGCCCCACCCCCTTCCTCCTCAGAGGAGGAGTCAAGAGTCAGATCTACCACTGCGCCTCCTCCCGGTGCCACAGCAGGTCCTCCTGTGACTCCTGCCATCCCCACAGAACTGCTGCCAGATTTGCCCGTCAGGCTGGTGCTGCTGTGGGCCGGAGAATGACCGTTTGCCTCAGGAATGCCTGCAGACAGAGATGCCATTTGAGTAAAAAAATATATTACAAAAAGAATTAATACTCTAGCAAACTAATGCACTGAATAGAATAGATTCATTCAGAAACAGAGGTAAATGTTACAGAGATTGACACTTACATATATCAACAACAGGGTACTCTGGTGTGTTGCTGCGCTCTCGTTCCCTGTCCCTCTCCTTGTCATCTCTGATGGGTCGCCAGGAGCCATCAGTTAAATACTCAATCTCCTCAATGTCCTCACTTGTCTCCTTCAGAATCTCAGATAACAGACTGAAATACACACTGCTGGTTAGAGTTGCCTTACAGAACACACAAAATTTCACACCTGTCATTCAAAGATGTTGACCATTATGGTGCATTTTCATTAAATAGCATCATGAGCACCAGGAAGAAAACAAAGTGTACCCAAATCCTTGATTGTTTCTTCTTATCAACTGAAAATTTCATTCATTTGGTACATTTCTATAAACCTAACACAATTTAGTAATTAGTAATTACCTAGAGATCAGTTAAAGAGGGGACTTGCAGACAAGCTTAATATGAGGAACACAAGTATACCTTAAAACCAAAACTGTAACACAATAATTTCAGTCTTTCTGAAAATAAGGGAGTGCCTGTGAGAGTTGCTTAAAATTTGCAAGAAGTTACACGCCCAAATTGTTGTTTTTTTAAGTCATGACATTTTTTGATAAAAATGGACTTCAGGCTCATCTGTGTTTTTCTTACTCCATGATGATTTTGTCATTCTTCTTGAAATACCAGACAATGAAAAAGACAAATTATGTTTAAAAGCAGTTCTTTCTCAACACTTGGCACCTTTAGCCTAAAGGAGCACTTTGCAATGTCATTAAACTATAGGTGCCCTGTGAGTCACTTGCAGCAAAGACTACTGTTAAAAAAAAAAAAGAAAAAAAATCTGTGTTGTGCTTTCCAGAGTCCCACAATTACATGGTTCTCTAAATTATAGCGTTGTTAGAACAAGTAGATCAAAGAGTCAACAAACAAGCCAATTTACCGGATCAAAAGTTTTGAAATATAACCTGACAGCAGGTGTAGAAATACAAAACAAAATGGATAATCACCATCTCATGCCATACAAAACATTCAAAGCCTTTATAATGAAAACACAGTAGGCTGGTGCATGGTTCAACTTGTATCAAGAGACCTAAAAATGCCCAAACATCTGTGCAGCTTTAATTATTTTCCCCCGGCTGGGTTCAACACACAGGGATATTAAAATTACGAGTGTAAATTTTCTGAATTTATTGAAAAGAAAATGATGCTGGACAAGTCAAAGCATGTTTCTGTCTCCTTACCCATCAATTGTAAGTAGCTCAAAGGGAGCGGGCTTGTCACAGACGGGGCAAGTCCATGTGGGCTTCTTCTCATTCATCTGCAGGAAGAAGACTGCGTCGAAACACTGAAGATGGGCACAAGTTAAAACTCGACATGGGACACCGAGCCGCATCTTCACCAGCTGAGGAATGGGAGAGGGAGAGGACAAACCATGTTCAAGATATCAAATGTCATGGCTGGACAAATACTTAGGACACTTGTCCCAGATAAAAATGTCAGGTGTTCTCATGTAAATATACTCACTGGACAAATGAGAGAAACTCGAAGGCCTGTGGTTGCAATTTCACTCTCTGGGTCAAAACGTAGTTTGTCTTGGACTGTAGATAAATGGTAGATAATCTATTATGACACCTCATTTTCTATCAGATAATATGTTGTAATGTAGGGCATTAAATATACAATCCAGTCCTACCAAAACAGTGCTAACATTAAGATTATGAGTCATAAGATTTATAGAAACAAAATTCAAATGACTTTCAGAAAATCAGAGTAACACTTACTGCGTTCACGACAGCGTTCTGCACTCTCAACAGAGCAGAGTTTGAGTTGGCTGAAGAGGTCTGCTGCAGTGAAGACCCTCACTAAATACACTGCCACCGAATACCGCTGAAAACACAACAAATCAGAGGCTGTGAGCATGGAATTTAACTACCAATCTAAAATAAAGCATATAGAGTGGCTACTCTGAGTCAGGTCCCTTCACTTTTTGCACACTTCACTGTGTAATTGATTTAAATAAAATTGGCATTTCATTCAATCGCTCAATAAGCCACAATGACAAAGGTGAAAACATGTTTTCAAAGGTTTTCACAAAGTTATTAAAAATAAAAAAAAATGCTTTTAGCAGGAAATACAGCTTTAAGTCTGAACTGCCATCTTCAGGTCTCTACACAGACGTTCTGTGGGCTTTGGCTGGGCCACCCAAGGGCAGTCAGAGTCCCCAAGCCATTTCAGCATTGTCTTGGCTGTACGCCTCCGGCCACTGATGTTCTGAAGGTCTGTTAGAGAGACTAGTATTCTCCTGGTCACCTCACTAAACAAGGCCTTTCTTACTCAGTTACTCAGTTTGGCTAGACAATAAACTCTAGGAAGAGTCCTGGTGGCTTTATACCCTTGCCCTGATCAGAAGTCTTCACAGTCTCCTCAGAAGTCTTCAGGCTTCAGGGTGCGTTTTTTGTCCTGACATGCAGTGTGAATCATGAGACCTTATACAGTTGTAAGGCAATACACTTTGCCAAAGGTGGACTCCAAATAACTTCTAGACACATTGAGGATAATGACAGCAAACAGAATGTACCTGATCATAATCTGGAGTGCCACAGCAAACGGTCTAAATTCTTTTATAAATAAGACATTTCAGTTTTTGATTAATAAATTTGCGAAAGTTTCTAAAAACACACACTTTGCCATTATGTGTTATTGAGGGTATATGTAAAAATAGAAATTTTATCCATCTAAAATTAAATCTATAACACAAAGTTTGCAAAAACTGAATGGGTCTGAATACTTTAGAAAGCAACTATACACAGTGAATCGCAAAGGCCACTCAAATTTTAACACCATGATTTTTTCATGATATGAGAAATCACCCTGTAATTACTATTCTCAGTTTATTTTAGGAAAAAAAAGACAAATGGATCCCCTGGAACCCTCCTGATTATATAACTATATTTAATGCAAAATATCCTTACATACATTATGCATATTACAAAAATTACACATCTTAGGAATACCTAACACGGCAAATGTTTTCCATCGTCAGTGTCAACTATTTCTTGGATCAGCTTCCCTTAATACCAAGATAAGACTGTCTAACAGTTTAAGCTTTAGTGCAAATATGCCTCTCTGCTTAAATAAAAACTTTAGATTTTGAAGGACTGAAATCCCCACAAACTCCTCTCTTGTGGGCCACCCACAAGGTTATGGACTTGACCTGATTAAGTATGCTGAGCAATCAATTCTTTACTCCAATGTTCCACCGCAAACACAAAAACAGATGGTTCGTATCTAGATCAGCAACAATGATGACTAGTGACTAATCTCACAATTAATTCATTAATTGTTTTGTCTGTAAGACACCTTCAGATGTCATGTTTTGTCCAACAGACCAAACAAACTCCAAAAATACTCAGTTCACAGGTGTAGAGAACCAAGAAAACCAGCTATTATCAAAACAGTTGGAAATTATTTTCTAACTGATTAATTAACTGATAGCTGCAGCTCTAATTCACACACAAGGAAAAGTGCAAACAAAAATCTGTGTCTTATTGAGTTTAGTTTCACCTTTCATGTTGCTCATCCCTTACTGGTTTACACAAGAGCTCTGAAGAGTAAGGTGCTTAACAGAATCAGGACTGTGACAGCAACAGTCAAGAAGCTAGCATAAGTAACTCAGCACGCAGCCCTCAAGAGTCTTCTGTAGGAGTTATACCACGCACAGCTGAGTGTGACCAATGAAACACTCAAAGAACGATGTGTCCTAGCTTGCCTTGGTGCCTCTTGTACCAGGAGGAGAAGACATCTGTTCTGCTTGCCCTGTTGCCACCACAACCATGGGTTATGCCAGAATATGAGATTCAGCATCATTCAGACTCTAACCTTGCCAAAGTTTCCCCAGGTGACAGTGACTCTGTTGGTGACACTGGAGAGATGCAACCAGGGAGTGATGTTTACAGGTCGACAAGGACGACGGGGTTCAACTCCAGGCTTGTTGGAGGGGTAATAGCCCTGTAAACACACAGACAAACAAAAATGTCAGAGTATAATGTAAATTTTCCAATATTTTATCCAGATAAAAGCAATTTTTGTTGATTTGCTGAAATTACAGGCATTAGAATTCTGTCTCAAGTGGTCAACTAGTTGTTGGGCTATTGCTTGTGTTAATTGTACGGTCACTATTTTAACCAAGAGGCACAAAATTGCAAACAGCTTCTAGTCTTTTCACTTTTGTAAAGAGCTGAAATGGAAGTAAGTCCTCCAAGCAAGTTGTACATGGACATCTATAGTTTTTGTGTATTCTGCTCAGTATATGCATCTGTTTATTCATTTATGGGTATCTAAAGCAGAACAAATTTGAGCCTCCAGTATTAATACTTTTTTAAACACCACTGCCCTCTATTTGGATGGATATAGACATCTCTGAATAACAAATTCTGATGTTTGTCCTTGTAGTTTTCAATTCATATAAGTCTTGACATACAGATAATGACAGAAATTTCCTGCGTCATTCATTTTTTATCGCTCAATCTTGAGCAGCTTTCCTGTCAGTCACTGCTACATTCGATTTGAAAAGTCTGCTGTGTGGTACTTTACAGTGCTGTGTGGAAGCTAAAACATCCAAGACTTGACTTAAGCGGTTAACAACAACCTTTAGAATGCACGCTATCAAATTTCCATATTTAATTTCACAGCAATAATTTTCTTTTGACTATAGTCCTTCTGGTCTGTTATTGTGGATGCTACACACTGAATTTAAATTAGCACTTGTTGAAAATTGGGGCATTGCCCTCAGTTGAAGGAAAATAGATAAACCAAATAAAATCTTGTAATCAGGCACAGTAAGCTCTCTGATTATGAACTTTCCTTGAGATTAATTCTGATGATTTTCTTTTTATTTTATTCTATTTATTTCATGCACAATTTATCATGTCTGTCCCTTTCCTTGAGACTCTCAGTCATGATGATACTAAAAGGTTAAGTGATTTCACGTTCTGCTGTACTTTTTGGGTACTTTGGGTCTGAGAAGTGCAGTTCCTTGCCTGACCAATGCGGATTCTGACATGTTTATTGTGAGAGGTGTCTATTCAAACCCACTGTGTTATCTCTTAGTGGAATTAAGAAAAAAGTCTGCTGTGTGGTACTTTACAGTGCTGTGTGGAAGCTAAAACATCCAAGACTTGACTTAAGCGGTTAACAACAACCTTTAGAATGCACGCTATCAAATTTCCATATTTAATTTCACAGCAATAATTTTCTTTTGACTATAGTCCTTCTGGTCTGTTATTGTGGATGCTACACACTGAATTTAAATTAGCACTTGTTGAAAATTGGGGCATTGCCCTCAGTTGAAGGAAAATAGATAAACCAAATAAAATCTTGTAATCAGGCACAGTAAGCTCTCTGATTATGAACTTTCCTTGAGATTAATTCTGATGATTTTCTTTTTATTTTATTCTATTTATTTCATGCACAATTTATCATGTCTGTCCCTTTCCTTGAGACTCTCAGTCATGATGATACTAAAAGGTTAAGTGATTTCACGTTCTGCTGTACTTTTTGGGTACTTTGGGTCTGAGAAGTGCAGTTCCTTGCCTGACCAATGCGGATTCTGACATGTTTATTGTGAGAGGTGTCTATTCAAACCCACTGTGTTATCTCTTAGTGGAATTAAGAAAAAGGAAGGTGTCCTCGCTACATTGCTTTTTTGACTACACAGCTTGTGAACATAACAATGCAGCAAGGTTTAAGCTTCCCACCAGCACATGACGCAAAAGAAACCCACAACAGTTTGAAAGCCACACAGAGACTGCCAGATGGAGAGTTTCCTAGTAAAGTCTTGCCAGTGTGTTGATGCCTTCAGGCTGGCTAACCAACACCTGCACTTAGATATAATTTATTCTTGTCTTATTCAACATCTACTTACATTAGGTTGGTTAATCCATCACTACCATACATCATCCATCACTACACCACACACCAATTTGGCCATTAATAGGCCATAAGTCCACCACTGACACCTAAACCAGTGACTCATGGACTATATTTATAAACAGGTGGCTTACAGGAATCACTGGAAACTGATGAGAACATAAAATCTGTCCGCATTTAGTCATGTTTATGTTCTGAAGGTGTGACTTGTCTCAAATAAGTAAATCAACTCACCGGCACATGACAGTAGGACTGGTTGACTTTGACAGCAATGTTGGGAGGATACTGGTCCTCCTGAACACCAATGGAGTCTGTGTAACAGATTCTGCAACAGAAAATAACAAGAGAGAGAACGGTTATGGGGTTTGCCCTTTCATTCTAAGACTTGGGGTGGAACCTAAGCATTTTTTTGCAGCACTTAAGCTGAATGATCATATTATATTTGAGTGGGAGACAATTACGTGTTCATTACACCCGATAATCTTTATGAACGGAGAGAGTACGTGGAACAGGAATGTTGCAT
This sequence comes from Lates calcarifer, assembly GCF_001640805.2. Lineage (NCBI taxonomy): Eukaryota > Metazoa > Chordata > Actinopteri > Centropomidae > Lates > Lates calcarifer. The sequence continues at coordinate 9,679,932 of NC_066849.1, forward strand.
TGTGAGTTTGTGTAGCATAATACTTTAAGGTTAGCAAGCATTTCTAGGTCCATCTATAGTAAGTCTCTCACAGTTAGTCAGCCATCTCCTGAAATCTTTACTGAAGAAATAAACCAGGGCAAAAAACTTCAATCTAATCCAAAACTCTAGCTGTCAGACAAAAAGGACCTGAGAGAGGAATAAGAGCGAGAGTCAATCAACTTTCTGCAGTAATTCAGTCAGCTGGCTAGTGACTACACCCACTGAGAAAGTGACTTGCCAACAGAAATCCGACTCAACAAAAATTATGGTAAATTGGCAAGCGCTGTCAAAAGGCCATGTAATGAAAGGAAAATCGCAGTTGTGCCCCTAAGCCCTCCAGAAAACCTAGGGAAAACCCTAGGTCGCTATTGTAAGAATCCTTGAGCATTCAGCACAGCTACATCTGTGTGTCAAGTCTTTGAGTAGCTCAGAACTTGAATGTTCATGTAAATTAATAAGAACTTCTACTTACAGGGGGAAATTGAAATACTGTTTGTCGATGCACGATAAAACTATTTTTTCTTATGCATCTAGGAGAAATTCTGTTAAACAGCCTTAACTGGCACAGACCCAGCACAACACTATTGTGAAATTATATTGATTAAGCTTCAATGGAAATTACTGGGAACTTACCTAAGAACCACTTGGATTGATCTAATCCCTGGACGAAGCTCACTAAGAAAGTAAAAGGTAACAAATTAAAATGAACATCAGTTACATATTTTTTAAGTGCGCTGGTGTTAAATAAACAGAGCAGATCTGGGAGGAAATGTTACACTTTCTTACCTTGCATTTCGGATCTGATCTGCTTGGTTCGGTGTTAACTCAAATATGCACTGACTGTCCTGCAGTTTCTCATTGTTCTGGGCAACTGTAAACAAGTGCAGACAAAGTCCATTACAGCACAGTACGTGGTTGAATAATTAAGTGGCTACATAACATTTCTCCAAAATTAATTATTTAAATTCAAGGATAAAGAAACATTAAATAGTCTGCACTCACTTAGCTCTGTTGGGGACAACAGTGTCTCCAAGGTTTGGTAGAAGGGCAGTGGCACCAGCTTGACCTCTGCTGCAGGTGTTGGGATCGGTTTGGAAATGCCATTGAGGTAGTCTGCGCCCTGAGAGGTGGCAGTGGGGGAGTGGCTGAGGGGTGAGTAGGCAACTGGGACGCCCTCTGGACGCCGTGCTGCAAGCCAGCCAGATGTTTTGGGGAAGCGCGACTCGTAGAGCTGCCTGACGTTCTTCAGAAGCTCCGGGCTGTATTCGGTTTGCACCAGCCTCAGTGCGCGCCCCACCAGGTCCTGCTTCAGCCCACTTTTGCTGCGACCCATTGAGGCCAGCAGCGTCTGCAGGTCTGAGACCCGGAAACTTTTGACCATGTTCTGCAGGGACGAAAAGGACAAATTTGAGATATAAAATACAGACTGACTTTTTCAAACAACTAATAATTTCAAAGGTTTTATTCTTTCCTATCTTGTCTGTTTGTTGTTGCTTTTCTGAACGCATTTATGATGTGATTTTTTTAAGGTTTAAGGTTTTTAAGGCTGTGAGGAAAATTCACTGCCTAACTGTGTGACCAAAGCTGGAAAATACATTGAAGTACATTTATGATTCTATTTTCTCTAAAAACCTCAAAATACACGGAATAATTCAATGCCTTGTTGGATTTCTTACCTAACACGACTGCTAAATCTGCCCGACAGGCTCCACGCCATTGTTTACTTGTATGCAGGTGTCTTAAACTGATTTCTGCTAAATTTAGCTTCTGTACTCAGTAACTTTAATCCTACAGAGGCGTGAACCTGTCTTGTAATTAGAAGGCCAGGGTAAGAAGCCACACCGCTCAGTCTGACTGCTTACATTTCAGCTAAGTCATGTTAATCATTTGCATTTTTAAACAAACTGTGGTACCATTAAACCCTGAATCTGCAACAGCAGTTAAAATGTAGTACTGCACCTTTCCATTTCACTGTACTGCATCCATGCTACATTTCTGTGAACCATGTAAGGCACACAGAGAAAAAACCTTCTGACAATATAGCCCAGCTACAGCATAAGCCTGAAAAGGAAAGAATGAACACCTTGGACTGTATTGTCTTAAATTTATGGATTTAAAGCAATATGTTTTAAGGGAATCAGGAAAACATTAAAAACACAGTGGTCTGGTATACTTAGCCATTGGTCTGGTATACTTAGCCTTTTGCGACGTTTACATGTATACCAAAATTTGTTTACAGTCACACAACTCCACTCTCACTGCAATATGTCCCATTACTGATAGGCACATCAGTAATCAATCAATCCCCGAGGATTCACTGTTAAATGTCTTTGCATCGATGGCTTAGAGAAAAACTCGTGTGACAGCCAAACTTTGAGCGGAAGACAAACATAACAAGCACACATTCTCTCTTGAACGCACTGAATGAAAGTGTAGTCAGCGCAATGGAATGCCAAGTCACCAAGGTTTAATTTAATCACCATAATGTATACAGATTTCGATTAACCACACAAAACTTGCATACTGTTCTTAAATAATACGTGGAATCGGATATATCACGACAGGCAACACAAGACGAAGCATACAGTCTTCATGAAGATGTTTATTTAACAAGCAGCAGCACGGAGTATGCGCACCTGGCTCTAGGGGCAACAGACGGCATGTTGTTGTTAGTGGAAAAACCTGAGCCATCTGACATGCTCTAATAGACAGCTTGATGTCTACATTTAATTTCACAATAACGCGGCAGTTCAATGAGTTTCTGATGGACGAGCTGCGCAAAAATTGCGGCCATAAAGTCAGTAACACTGCCGTTTCTTCAGCCTCGCTTGAACATCACCAATACAGCAGCCTCCGCTATCGGCTAGCTAGCTTCTCTAAGGACTGGGCTGTCGGTATTCAATCATGGCAACTGGACATTTTGACAGGTGCACAGCTTTGTAAACTAACCGGCTAATTACAGACAGACATTACTGTACAACAAATAACGTCACACTTTAACACGCCGGGAGGTATGCTAGCAGCAACCCCCCAAATGTTTGTATGGTCTCATCATTCATTTTCGGTGTCTTCCTTTAGAGCCAGCGTGATGCTAGCTAACCAACGCACTTGCCTAGTTAACACTACCTAGCAGGCTAGCTACATTAGCAACGCAGGCTAGTTCGTTTCGTCGTGAAGGTAATACGCTACATTTGTAAGAGAACAAACTCTTATTCATGTTCATACAAAACCCCCATTTTCCCCACGACCGGGCTGAGTTTTAGCCCACATTCCCGCGTCCGTCTCCAATCAAACCAAAGCTAGCCAAGCTCTACTTGCCATCGCTTCCACCAGTTCGGCCGCCATCTTCGTGCAGCAGTACCGCGAGAGTCAGAGACGACGGCTAGTCTTTCACCAATGAAACGCAGAGCCTTCTTTGATGGACGGGACGTCTCAGCCAATCGCAACATGGTTTTATTCAGAGCCCGAAGCGCTGCACACAAAACAGGCGGGCTCACTGTTTTTTAAAGTTACAGTACAACTTTTTAAAAACACTAAGAGACGGGTCTCATTTCCAAAATAGGCCTCAGTGTCTATTAATGATACGATGTGTCAAAGTGTTTTGATATCCATGATGTTTTGGTTTTATAGTTTTAAGGTACTGTGGATGTTAGTCTTAAAAACTGTTTAAATTCAACGTGGATGTAAAGCATGGGGTGTCAAGTAGATCCGGTCGCATGGTCCCTTCAAGTCCCCTCCGAGCAAAATATTCCGTTTCGGGTTCTGCGTCCAGCCGTGAGATGTGGAGTAACTGCTTTGTTTAAGGTATGCACATTATTGAATTAAAATGAGTAATTGACAAAATACACTCACCTGTCAGAGTATTGACCAGCGATATCATGTCTAAAACACAAATACCATGTTGTGTCACGCTTTTAGCAAAATGGAAATAAGTATGCAAGGGGACACATTCACACTCCGTCTGGTGATCCAGCCCAGATTTTCCAAAAGATCCTCTTATGTGGCGAAGAATAGCCTCATGGAAACACAAAAATCAATTGAAGGAATTGCAGTATCATGTAATAACATGGTGTGTTTTGTTTTGGCTTTAGTTTGGATGTGAAACATCAATAAAACAACACTGCACATTCAAAAGGACAGCTGGGTTTGCCTCTGTGCTGGTTGATGGATTAAGTTAGAATTTAGTTACAATTTGAATTTGTGCATAAAATTTATAAGACACAGGAAATATAGGATTCTGTTATTTTGATATACCAGTCTAAATTTAGTTCATAAATGCAGACCCAGAATTACAGCTTGGTTGGTTCTCCACAATACAGATACAGATACATACTATTTGTTACTATTCTAATACTGGTTCATATTTTTTTAAATTAATAGAGCACAAGCCTTCACATAAATTAAAATAGCTGGTTATAATATAAACGCATGCTAATGTAAGGAGGCATAGAGAAGGGTCTATGTTGTGCATATATTTTTTGTGCATTATTTAAACAGAAGAGGGCAATATGGTCCATGATTTGACTTGACTGTCATTTCATTCATGCCCTTTGTAAAATTGACAGAACAAAGCAGATCCATGTATATACTGTACTATTACTGTAATGTTGACTAATATGATCACTGCTGTGGCTGGTGTGGGCAAATAAATTGTACATCTCTATTGTACAGAGTATTCAATTTCTACAACTCCACAGTTCATGAATCCATCAGTATAATTACATGCACACAGACACTGTTAAAACTAGACCTTTATTTGTTTCAAATCCAAGAGACCTAAAGGATAGAAATCATGAAAATAGGGGACACTGACAATTTTCTAATTGATGTCAACACTGTAAAGGTGATACAGCTTTGCTGAATCAGTGGAAGAAGCAGTTACAGAATATATGATCAATGTGGTGTTGAAAATTCTTTAAAATGTTTTACATGACTTTGATCTTACTTATGCAACTGTTAAAGGTGATTTTTGAGTATATGGGGATGCAAGTGGTTAAATAACACTACACTTCAAGGTGGATTAGATGTTTTCATAATCCTCAAAACTGGACTTAAGGTCCACAAAATTTGATTATTCAAAAGCCAGTCATATCAAATGAGTCTAAAGATAAAATTCACAATTTATGTCAACATTTAAAAGTGTAATTCATGATGTGTAGATTTTTAACCTGTATATCATGACATAAACCAAGATAAATAGGCATGATGTATTTCAGTATAAACCTCAAAAACCCTGTAAGATCAATTCATTGCTGACATTAAAACATCATCACAATCAAAGCACAAATTATACAGTTTAAGAAATGAAGATTAATTAAATGCAAAAATAGAATAGAAAATAGAGTAGAATTGTAACATCATTATAGAGCTCTACGCAATAACTGTTGAAAATGAAAAATAAACCATAATTAGCTTTTAAAACACTCATTGCACTGGTAAAGATAACAATATAACACAATACAATGTAGTAGTGCAGAAGCATAAACTTATCTAGTGGTTACTAAGAAAGAAGTCTTTTTTACGATAATAGTTGGCAAGAATTGGAATAAAAATCACAGAAGACACAATTTAAAAAAGGTTCAGAGGGAAATTAATTTGTTAGATTTTTTAGTCATACACTTTAATGATCGACTAAACAACAAACACAAACTCGAGCCATTAATTACTGCTATGTAGTAACTGAAGTAATTCTTTGGACAGCTTCCCATTGGACAAATCAACTTTAACAAGATAACACTGGCATCTTAAAGGCCTTTGATTCTACTTAATGAAAAATAAACCATAAATAGTCTTTAAACTACTCATTGCACTATTGAAGACATGATTTAGTACAGCACAGTGTAATAGTGCAGAGGTATTTCAGTTTTAATCTCTGAGAGGATTCTTTAAAAAGTATTCAAGATGATATTTCCTGAATTCACTGACAAGCAGAAAAGAACATATTTGTATTTGTCTGTCTGTATTTGCACTGTATATAAAAAAACATCAACATTTCCAGTGATTAATAACAAAGAAGTCTCTTTTATGATAATAGTTGGCAAGAAGAGGAATAAAAGTCACAGGAAACACAATTTAAAAAAGGTTCATGTTAACAACAGGACATTAATTAATTTGATATTTCAGCCATATGCTTTACTATTCAACTCAACTGAATGTGAATCTGTGTTGATTTTTCTCCAAAACATTGAACTTGAGCCATTAATTACTGCTCTGTGGTAAATGAAGTAATTCTTTGGACAGCATCCCCATGGACAAAACAACTTTAACAGGATAACACTGGCATCTAAAAGGCCTTTGATTCTACAGCATCCATCCTCTGCACGCCATGTCTTACTAAATCTTGAGTGTTTAATCTCCCGTAATTACAAAGATTTGCTTAGGTTAATAAAAATAATCCGCCTCAATCGAGACCCCCTACCTGGACCTCCGCTGTGCCTTCTTTGCCCCTTTCTGTGAGGCATAAATTCACAGTCATATAAATAGAGTAACCTTCCCAACAACGGAGTGCAGATCTTCGATTTAGGAGCAATAGGCTGTTGGATACTGAGGAGGAGGTTTTGATCAGCTCAGATTTATCAGAGAGACGAAAACATTTAATTAAACTTTGCTGGCAAACAAAGTGGCCGCATTTAGTCTTAAAGACTGACGTCATTTCCACAGGTTGAGATTGTGTTGCTCATGAGCGCATCAGGGTTAACAACAGTTGAGAGGCTCATCTTTATCTGCGATCTAGTGAACAGTGAGACTTCGGCGAAAGAAGCAAGGGGCATTGAGGCGTTCAGTTTTTGAAGGGTCCTCATTTGGAAAGAAAATAGCCATGCTGTGAAACTCAGACACACAAATTCTGAGAAGACTTTTGGGAGACACGCTTTCCATTTATCACCTGATAATATTTCAACAGTCAGTCAGCTTGGAACCAGTAAAATCTCTGTTATGAGTCTGAGACATCTCAATTCAGAAATGACAATGGAGGACAGAAGCAGCCGCACCGGCGTCAAAGAAAGGCTGGGACTGAGCTTCACTATTGACTACCTTCTGTTCAATAAAGGAGTCAAAGGTTCTAAAGAGGAAGCGACAGGAAGTCGTACGGCAGAGCAGACGGCGAACAACATGCTAAATCATCAGAATCCTAAACCCGAAGAGGTGGGGATTCACTCCGAGATACAGGAGAAGCAGCTACAGAGGTCAGGGGTAGACACTGAAGAAAGGAAAGTCAAAGAGGAGAAGGGGGATGAAGAGCAACAAGAGGAGGGGGAGGAGGAAGTGACCACCAATACGTCTGTCAGCAGCAGTCCAGAGAAGTCTGTGGAGAAACCCAACCAGTCGTACATTGCACTCATCTCCAAAGCAATCTTGGCTTCCGAGCAGAAGAAACTGCTGCTATGTGACATCTACCAGTGGATCATGGACCACTACCCTTACTTCAAGAGTAAGGTATGTTCAAGTCTTTGTTCTTGTGCCTTTCTATTTACCTGACGGGCAGAGATCAGCATATATGGAAGTGGCAGAAGACGACTGTTGTAGGAATAGAAGAATTTAGAAAGTCGAACATCATGAAACAGGTGATTGCTGTCTGTATTTTGAAACAAATCATGCTCCATTACCTTGTTAACTCGTCACAGTTACTGCTAAAACAATCATGAGACAGATAACAAGAACGCACGTTCACCCAAAGGCTTCATTGTGTTTAATTTAGTTGCGGAAACAATGCGGCAGCCATTTTTGCAACTGTAGCGACCTACTTGGCTCAGGTAATCTGTCTGAGTGGTTAGGTAATTAGGTGCTTGCAGGGACACTAGATGATCTTCTTGTTGGCGAATTCACAAATAAAGTAATCCTGTTGCTAGGCTGCAAACCGCCCTCTGCCTTTACCAGGTGCAACAACAGATTGGACATAGCCTAGTGGATTAAAGTTGATCGCTGGTTTGACGTGCTAAAAAGGTAACTCAGGGTGTTGTGTCTTACTGTGATCATATATGGTCTTGACACGCTATCGCGCATCCTGCCAACAACAGGACAAGGTGACATCCTGAGGAGGATCAGTGATACTTAAGATCCACCAATGTTCATTTTCAAATGGGGTCATAGACTGTTTAACTCTTACTTGCTTTCAGGTTTTGTTTTTGGCCTGACAACATTTCTTTGCTTGCTCCAACAGGATAAAAACTGGAGGAACAGCGTGCGTCACAACCTGTCCCTGAACGATTGCTTCGTCAAAGCAGGCCGCAGTGACAATGGAAAAGGCCACTTCTGGGCGATTCACCCGTCAAACTATCAGGACTTTTTGAACGGGGACTATCACTGCCGGAGGGCACGGCGGAGGGTACGCAGGGTGGCAGGACAGGTCCCCCTGTCCTCCCTGAGCTCACCCTACCACCCTACCTTTGCCCACTCACACAGAACAACCTGTTGGTGCTGTCCTCAGGCCCCAGTACTCCCTTTGTCCGGCTTAACACCCAGACTCTACTGGCCTTGGTCCCGTGTGCAGCCACGAATGGGGTTCCATCCGGGCCTACATGCCTCTGTACCCTAAGAGTGAACAGTTAATATTTTTGAAGGATTCTGTACTCACACTCACCGTTTTGGCTAATGATTATGTCATTAGGTGATGTTACACATATCACATCACATTTTCAGCTTTGTAAGGTCAAAATGATTTTAGGACATTCAATTATTAAATAAAATGTATGGACCTTTTAAAGATACTACACTTCTTTCATTTGTATTCTGTTTTTTTTTGTTTTTGTTTTTTTTTAGAATACCAGAAATACAAGGTTTTGTTATAATCACATTAAATCATATTGAATTTAACTGATGTTTTTTATCAGCTGCCTCAGGTGTGTTTTGTGTGTGTGTTTTGTGAGTGTGTGTGTGTGTGTGTGTGTGTGTGTATGTGCGTGCACTTGCCTGTGCGTGCAGATTGTACTAAAAGTGAGCCCAATGCTAAAATACCACCCAGTGTTAGATGCTAATTAGTTAAAGCTGTTGGGATGCAAAATCTTCTGCTTTAAGAGTCTAAAATCAGGCTTCCCGAAGCGTGCTCCCAAGGATACGAGGCCAGATAATCGGAGCAATCCTCCCAAATAGTTTCAAGAAATAGGAAGCTTATCACACAGTGTAATCTGTAAGCGCTGCTACAGAAAGAGGGGGACCACAGGAGGTTGGGGATGAAGGGAGCAGAGGAAAGGGAAGGAGGCAGAGCAAGAGAGAGGGAGGGGAGGGGACACTGATTTATTGGAGAGAGGTGGGAGGGCTTTTTTAGGGGCCAAGTCCAATTTGTATACATAAACTAGTCAGGACAGAAATGTACGGCAAATTAAATAATGAGATAAAATAAGTTTGTGCTGAACATAGAGTTACTGTCAAAATGAATACAATATGAATGCAGTGACATTACTATAATTTTTTAAAGGATTGTCCACATACTGTAAAATATATCAGAAATGGACAGAACGAAAACAATGACTGAAACTGTCTCCAACACAGGAATAGTTCAGACATAAGATGACTCCAACATATTGTCATAATAAGAATCAAGTCAATTCTGCACCTGTCCGGCTCTCACATCAATAGTGAAATTCCTCTCTGACTTGTAAAGGTTGGCATTTACATCCCCAGTGCTCCAGCCAAAGAGGATTAGGTCATACATTGACTTTTCTGAAGTTTGTTTATCTCAGCTCATGTGGGCTTCTTATTTGCAAATTATTGAATATTTGAATAAGGCAATATTTGACATGAAATTAGACTCTGAATAGACAAACAATATGTCAGAGGGATAAAGCTTAAAAGAGAGAGAGAGAGAGGGGGTATTATTCTCAACAGTTATTTTCTGGTGATGTTCATTAGAACAATGACAGATCCATCTAATTAATTTTTGTTCACCAAATCTTCCTATTCAATGTCAGCAGCTAATTGGAGACCTAATTTGCTTAATTCCCATGAATTGCTCTCTGCATCAAATCCTCTTCAATTCACCAGCTTTAAGGCTTTAATTTGGTTGCATATGTTTGCTGTACACACACACACACACACACACACACACACAGGAGTGAACAGTTCACACACATACAGTTCCTAAGACTCTTGCAGACACACATACACACATTATGTTTTTGTAGCAGAATGGGGAAAACTTGATCATGGTTTTCTGTCATTTACATACACACATAAACTGTTAAAACACTGTAAATAACACAATCAATGTTCAGCAAAATTACACAAAATTGTAATTAGCCACCTTTCTAGGGGAGTGAGATTGAGGTCATGAGCTCTCTGTGTGTGTGCGTTCATATGTGCATGTCATTTTGTTAATCTAATGAGATGGGCGGAGGGGTGCAGGGGGGCCGTAGATTAAGGCACAAAGATTTGTTCCTGATTAGCAGAGAGTGAGGTAAGAAGATCAGTCCTGCTGAGATGGCGATGAAACATTATGGCCGTGGTTTAATACAACACATTTACAGCAGCATTCCAAAGCTGATTCCCCTTAGCTTACATGTATCTCATTGATTTGACTCAACATACAACAGTTCACACAACATAGGATGAAGCCTGAACCTATAGGCTACATGTGATTAGATCAAAGACACAAAGAAAAAAGGGGATTTCACCATCAATTCAGGCTACAGTGGTTTTCAGCTTGAAGCTTCTATTGTGTTCAATAGATTTCCTCAGCAGCACTGTAAAGGTGATTTCACCCAACACATGGTTTAATAAAATGAACTGAATAACTTAGTGTAATCATCATATGACTCCTGCATTAAATTCATAAGACATTCACTCAGTGATGCTGGTTATAGCTACAGTAGCTACACCTACACAAATTACAGTTACTAGCTATAAACCACAAACTTCAATTTATAGCCTTATTTCCTAGAATAAACAGCCGACCTGAATGCTTGAAGAAATACTTTTAAAATAGGAAAAAGGATGACAGAGGAATTTGATGTCAGATTTGACATATGAAAGTATTTGTTTGCATATGTCCAAGCACATTTTAAATCCTACAAAACACATCTTATACATAATTAACAGACGTGGTTTTTGACTGAGATTTTTTGCTTTTGTGTGTATGAATTTTATGTGCTTATAGCTTATAAAAAGGAATATTTAAAGTAGATGATCAAATGTTACTAAAAGACAAGTTTGTGAATGTAATACTTAGTATTTATTTCCCTAATTATTTGCTTTTTTCCTCTGATGTTTTGTCGTGATGTGACTGCAGCTGAGTGAATGAATAACTCTCAATAGGCCTAAAGCCTGGAGCTGTCCAAATTGCAAGTCTATTAGAAAGCATGATTGCATAGAAGTAAGTAGTATTTGAGGCTTAGGAAGCGCTATAGTTGAACCAAAACCAGCTGCTATTTTCTGCTTGTGTCCCACCACGAACAATAGCCTGGCGTTACCTCGGCTTCAAAGGCTCCATAATAGTCAATCGATCAGAATGCGAGGCGCTATTCTGCAGATTACTGTTAACAATAATTTGCCTCCCAGTGCACCGTTGCCATCTTTGAAGCAATGTTTTATTGCCTTTTTTTTTCATCTGCATCTGTCATCCCCGAGGTCCACTGTTTGATCTCTCCCCACCAGTGTCTGCCTCCCCGGGGTCGCGTTGACCTGTTGATTGGCAGCTGCGATCAGACATATGGTGGGACGAGGCATCGACCGGAGCTCCCCGGAGACAAAAGCAGACTAGTGGGGTTTTTCCCCCTCTTTCACCGCGCCGAGGAGACGAGCGGCAGCGCGGCACCGAGGAAAACATCTGATCCGACCACTAGATGACGCAAGGTGCAAGCGAATATTTCCAGCGGGGAATAAGGACGAAGCATTGAATGTAAGTGCATGTTGCAAAGTTTTAACTTTTATTTTTAATGTGTTTCTTTTTATTATTTAACTAATCGTCATTTTAGTGTGGCGGACTAATTTTAACATATTTAACTTTTTCCTTAAAAATGTGCATTTCCCCCTCTGTTATAAACACGAAGAATTTCCCAAGAGGACATTTCTCCTTTCCACATCCTACCTTTCCCAGTGACATTTTGACCTCTATAATGGAACATAATGGCAGAGTTGTGCAGCCATCTTAGCAAATAAAATATGGATTCTGTAGCTGGACAAATAATTTATGTGGATGTGGCAAAGCAGTGTGTTAACTCAGAGTTCATGCCAGGCTTCTTTGGATTTTGCCCAGCTGTGTGCTGCTTCACTGGAAACCAGCTGGGGGCAGCTTGACTCCCAGTGAACAAAAACACAGACACACACAGATGTGATGCTCAATTTGGTGCGTGTGAGTGTGTAGGTGTGTGTGTTTCTGTGTGCATGGTTTCAGCCTACAGAATGCAAAACACCCCCATCTCTCCTCCTATAGTGAGTAGAGTGTTGCCATGGAGATACATCCCTGGCCAGGGTCTTGGTGATCCCCACTGACCCTGGTTGGTGACCTTTGACATTTAGGCCATGGCCAGGGTCAAAAGGTCAGCGATGGCCGGAGGGCAACCACAGCACTTCCATGATTGGCACTCTGACGTGTTCACTGCCTCCTTCATCTGCAGTGCTGCACCTCTTATTTGCATTTCTTACAGAGCGAATACCATCAGCTGCAGGACATTCATTCCACTGTTTTGCTCCGCACTTTAGCAGGTAGCCCATTCTGCGCTCACAGCAATGCAAAGCTCAATATTGAATAATTTGCATTCAATTCTGCTACACGTTCTGGGTTTCTGTGCTTCGGTTTCAAGTAAATTGTGATGATAAAATGCAATCTCCAGCAGGTGATCATCCTGTATCATGATGGTTATGATAGCAGTAATGATCATCAGTATTCCCTTGGCCCCAGCAATCCACTGTACATGGGGATATTTATAGTTCTTCATGTGATGGTGTGTGTATGTGTGTGTGTGTGTGCGCGCGCACACATGTTTGTTCAATCTGAGAGGGTGGGGGGGAAGGGCAATGCACCATGGTTCTTCTCGTGGGGAATAATTACAGAATCGTGGGTACTAAAAGTCATGTGACCTGAGCCTTCTGCTCCCAAATAATTTATCCCCCCGGCTGATAGCTCGTCAATATCAATTTATTAATTTAACAGTTCTGGACTGATAAAAGGTAGTGCGCACAGTTAGCTTGCTGAAGCGGGGAATAAGGATGAATTTTACAGTGCGATGGTGTGAGAGGAAGGAAAGAGGGAGAGACCAGAGGACAAAGCGAGAGGGAGAGAAACAGCGCAGGAGTGATCAATGGCAGCACAGAGGAGAGAGATGCATATTCGCTGGTGCAAAAATGGGCCACCATCGCTCATATTCCAAGGTTATTGAATGGACGTTATGAAAATTAATACACTTATTATCACCATATTAAAAATTAAGATTGAAGACAGGGCACTCATTGTATTGATATTCAAATGTCTCCAATATATTGATCAACACAACCCAGTTTTTCCAAAACTGCTTCAGGTAATCCTGTAATCCAAAAGGAGAAACCCCCCCCCCCCCCCCCCCCCACATTTCTCAAGTAGAGTGCTTTAAGATTTTAATTTCTAACATAAAGAAAAACCCCTTTTGTGTTAGTACACAACCTGAGAACCCTCAGAGGTGTGATATAAGATGATCGTTTCCTGGAGGGTGCATCCTCCAAAACAAAGATACATCAGAAAAACACATAAATGTGATCTCTTCTGTGTGACCCCTCTTGACCTCCCAGCACTTCCTTTGCATCCTGATTTTTTTAAAAAGGGTAATGAATATACATCTGGCATAAAGCAGAACACATATATCATCCAGTCTCCACCACAAACCAGTCAACCTAGAACCTAACCTATTCCCAGAGCCATTACATAGTATCCCTGAAGGAGGCTAAAAGGTATTTTAACAAGACCCACTGCTCTATGACCTTTGACCTCTTCTCAGTTGACCCAAGGCTCCTGACCCCACTTACACTAGCCAGTGACAGTGGTGGACACAGATCCTGTACACCTCCTGGTGTGAGGAGACAAAGAGAAAGAGATTAATTTACAAACCGATGCATGTGACGATTCTGCATTTTCTGTCAAGGGCTGACAGATGGATTCAGTTTGCACATCTATCATTCTCTCTGTAAGTTCTCCCTTTTAACCATCCAGAAATGTCAGGAGAGGAAACCAAACAACCGCTAAATCCGTCTGCCTCTTGTTCTGTATGTCGACGCATTATATAATCCTTTCTTCTCTGCAGGCTCCGAGGCTCCCCTCACGCGGACAATCACTGTAGTGGATTCTCCTCGGGTCTTTGGAGAGCTGCGGGGTAGCGAGTGTCAATAGAAGTGGAGTGTGAGTGTGAAAGATGATAGACTGAGGTTAAGAGGTGTCAACACAGAAAGAGAGAGGACTCGAGGACTCTTCACCAGAGCCAGCCTGACACTCTGACACTCCTCCTCAACCTCTCCTCTGATTAACCACTCTAAAGACGCCATTGAGACACAGGCGCTTCGCACAGAAACATACGTGCACATGAACACACACACACCATTCCTATTCTTGGGCATGCTCTCTACAAATCCTAGTCTCTTTCCTCAAAGTCACACACTTCTGCGTCAAGCTATATTTCATCTGTGTGTGTCTGTGTGTCAGACACACATCAGCTCTGAGGTGTGGAAAACCTGAAGACGTGTTGTTCACAGGCACAGAAACTCTCTGAGAGGTTCTAGCAGTCAGGAATGGATTTGTTACACCTCTGATCTGCTGTATATGTTCAACCAAGTGTAAGATGCAGCAGTGCCATCCCAAAGGGCTTTGCACCTGTCAGGTGGTCTAACACAACATACAAACGGCAGAACACACACTGACATACATTGCACTCACACTAAAGCACTGCTTCGGTCAGACTTTCTACATGACCATTAACATGAGCACAACACTCATGTATATATTGTGAGCAGTTTTGCGATTTCTAGATTTGTGCTTCCTCACACATCTTTCTGATTGACTCTGGGCTAAGGGATAAGACAGTAACCACACAATATATAATTCTCATTTAATCAAAGGCGTGCTCCACAGTAATTCTTTGTCATTTCACAATGTCATAGTTAATATGCTGTAAAACGATTTACTTCCTACAAACAACATAAGATTGAGCCATCAACTGTACTGCATTAATTCAGAGAACACATCTTTTTATTGGCTTCGTGTCTCAGGTGTAGATTTTGGTTTGTTAGTTTATTTTCTTTAACTAGGTCTGTTGACTTGGTTTGAGGACAGTCTGATCGGTTTATGATTACATGGTCTGTTCACTGAAAATCAAAAACACATTTTCTCTCCTCTCCCTATTCTAGCCACGTGAAATAGTTTTGATTTTATGCACTCAGGTTCGGAGACACTGTCCTGCTGTCACCCATAATATAATGGAGGTGAATGGATTTTTATTTATGATGCTCACAGCATTGAAAAATTACAATTCATCAGCAACATGTCCTTCTTTTTTGTGAACAAGTTCTCATTTGCCAGAACAAAATGACAGGTACAAATAATTAAAAATGTTTTTACATATGTATATGCCTATATACATAACAATATGTCTGTAAATTTATTACTCTAATTTTGCAGATCAAAAGCAATGGGAAGCAGTTTTGGGTAAAGTAGTTTCCTCAACACTTGGGCAAGTGGATAAGAGGAGCTGGTGTTTATAGCACTAAACCTACATTTAACTGCTAAAGAAGTTCATAGTTTTGCATGACAGACCCTCTGATTTCCACACACTGAAACCAAAGGCAACCTTCCCATTTCCGGAGTTAAATCCAGACCGCCTGGGTGAAAACCAGGGAAAACGCTAGACCATATCAGAACTCTCTGAAACCAATGTTCACATTACTCTGGATAATATATAGAACACAGTGTCCCTGGAGTAGATGGACATCTTAAAACCTGAGCACATAAGACCAAACATAGCTGCATGGCTACATAATGTAAAATTATAGGTAAGGGAGGAAATATGTAATCTGTGAAAGTCCTGCTATAACTGGCCTTTTCGTATAATACACTGGATGGGTTCCATGTAACTTGTGTACAGTTTGATATGTGAACACTGCTGAGTTCTGTTGGCTTTACTTGGTTTGGTTTAGTTAATTGTGTTAAATGTACTTATTTAGAGAATATTTAATCTGATTAAATAGTGTGACCTAAATCCATACTACAAGCGAATACTGTATATACTACATACTAATCATCGTAGTGTATTGTTTCAGCATTTAGAATACAAGAAAACTATCAGCATGTTGTAGATTATGAGTATTTCTTTTCTTTCTGAAGATTTCTTTTGTGCATTGCATTGTGGGAGAATAAAGTTAATCAACAACACACCAAAAAATCAGCCCTCACTAGTAGTGATACCATCTGGTGTGTGCACACCAATGCTAACTCTTCATTTGCCTCTCTTGTATTCTAACCTCTTGTTTTGGTAAGCACACCGCTGTTAATGCTAACATTGGCTATGTAGCATTTGCAAAAAAAAACCCCTTCATATAGCACCTTTTAAAAATTCTCAGCATTTGAGTTTCTTGCATCACTCATATGGTTCTTGATACTTTATATGCGTACACTGCAAAGACTAAAATCATTTCATTTTCCACTGCTTGGTTCAGGCCTTATTTATGTGCTACTTAGTGTTCAACATTAAGCCATTAACAGCTGAAGAGATTCTGATGACATGGCTTCCATCTCCGTCATGCTTTAGCATCAAGCTAATGGCATCTCTCAAGTGACCACACAAAAACTGTACAGAAAAAAGAGATATAATACACACACTGTGTAGTCTATAGATTGCAGAATGTGAGAACACTGCATGAGTCAATACCTAAATGAAAGAAAAATGCTGATGTGAACATAGATATATGACTCATATCTGTAAGAGTTGACATGCAGGCAGGCAGGTTCATGCATCTTAATAATCAAAGATGAGAAGCAAGTAGGCTGAATGATATCGCCAAGATATGTCAGGGTAATGACATGTGAGTATTTAAAACAAATCGTCACATTGACAGCGATGGATATAAGATTCTGACCAACTGGTGCCAAACCACTGCTTCTCTCTCCCATCCCCTCCCTTTCCTCCTCAAAACCTGTGAGGTAGAAAATAGGGAGATATGAAGAGGTGGGGATGGAGGGAGATAAGCTGAGGTGGAGATAGAGACAGGTGAAAGAGGTAAGGGTCATAGCACATGCTCCTCTTGGCCTTCTCTCGCCAATGTTGTTTTATTAGCCCTGTCAGATTGTAATTTACCCAACGGTAAACATACAGAATGGGCTTAATTAAGAATTTTTGAACGGGATACGGTCAAGTCCGGAAACATTAGAGAGATGCAACCGGGTGTCGTAAAGATTGATTGAGACAGAGGATGGAAGGACGTGGTTAGAAACAGAGGGTGGAGGGAGGAGGGGCGGGAGTGGTGTGTATGTTACAACGGAGGGGTATTCTTGTGTTGCTCAGGGCAGTAGGGCGAGATAAGTTTGGAAAGATAGGGACAAACGATTTTTAATGCATTAACAACCCGGCTGTGCGAGGCAATAACAAGGACAAGATCGGCGTTAAAATGTTTGACATCCTGCTTCGAGATCAATGCATCCCGGACAGGGCACACAGACGGAGGCCGCATATTCACCTCAACTACCGGCACAGATAACACACACACACATATATCCCCACACCAACCTTAACAGGCCACAGAGCATGTGGGTGGGTGCATGAGTTAACAGCCTTCAAACCTCAGGGCGATGTGCAGAAAATAAAAAACAATACCTATATCCATAACAATATCCGCAGGTAAAAGCATCTTTAAATCAAAACAGAGAGAGGGAGCATCTGGAGTCGATTGTTGAGAGCTGTGTGGACTACGTAAAAGACCAGCAAACTAAAAGAGTAATGAGCCTATCCATATCTCCCCGTGGACCTTAAG
>NC_066849.1:10760162-10793350 GCF_001640805.2 Lates calcarifer
GTATTGGTTGCATTTTGCCTCTCACTGCTTGACGACCGGTGTCATGAGAGCGACGAAGAGACTGACATTGGTTTGGAGAGAGCCTCAGCCAGGCTCTTAAAGTTCAGGCGCTCCTCTGAGATGTTGTAAGCCTCATCAGATCCTTTCAACTTCAGTGAAAAAGAAACATTCATCTGCAGATTTTACAGGAGCTCTTAAGAGAAATGAGAGGCAGCTGCTTCAGTTCGGTTTATTATTCACAGTCTCTCCCTGACTGTCCACCTCCATCTGGTTGACGGCTGATTCATGACGGATTCACACTGCGACATTTTCATACTGCTTAGTGCCACTCTGCCCCCACCTCCTTCCCATGGGGGCTCCAGCTCTGCTGCCTGCTGCACTCTCTGTCAGAGCTGGAGAATGACTAACCAGAGCAGACCTGCTGTAGGATCTGTGGAGTGGGTGGATAGGTCTGCACAGTTCCCTTCAGGGTCATCTGAGGTCTGCTGCTGCTGTTGATGCTGGAGGGAATCTTGGCTTTGACTCTAGCGCGCACACACACGCACACACACAGTCACTCAGCACTGGCACGCTCATGTAGACAACCCACCCCATGCAAATGGCCAGACACGTTAAAATTTTATGCCCTCATCAGAGCCGGGATGCTTGGAAAACGTGAGGAGAGCTCCATCTAATGTGCCTGCTGGACCCTGTTTATGGCCTACATTAACTTCTGTGCATATCTAGTTTGCATGGGCTGTAATTTCACTAAGGTGGGTGGTGGTCTGTGACTGCTTCGCTCATTTATATCTCAACCCAAGGGGTCATAAAAACACCCAGCACACATTAATCACTAAGACTGTCTTACTTCATGGGGCTGAGAGTTAAAGGCTAAACATTTGGCTTTTTCCTTTCAGTCCTTTCAGTGCTTAAAGGTGAAATGAAAACAGAAGAGTTGAGACCCACGTATCTATATACTGTGCATTCAGACTTCAAAGTTATGGTGCACATTTATGTGGGATATTGTTGAGGCTTCTCCCTGTCTGCAGGTTTTTTTTATGTCTCTGTGTGAGATGTCCTCCTGTAATATGTATTCCTTTTCTTTGACAAGCTACAGTAATTAGAGCCGCAGAGCTGAATAGATGCTTTCAAACACAGACATCCTCACACACACACACACACACATTTGAGTTTGAACACTGAAGACAGACAGCCGGTCCATTCTTCTCCTTCGCTCCCTCATCTTCTCTCTCCTTCTCCAATGTTTTGCCGATTCCAGTTAAAGAGATGTTGACCTTTGAAGAACTGTCAGCAGAATCAATCTACATTGGCCTTTGTATGCTCTAATCACAAAGCCAGTGTGAGAGCATGAATGTGGACTGTGCCTGTGCCAGTTTATGATGTACCTACTTATTATGGGTGATACCTCTCTGTGCTCTGACAGCCCGTAATGCAGTCAGCCTCAGAGAAATCAGTGTCATTAGAAAGGCGGTTATGCAAAAAATGTTCCTACCTATGTTGACCCCTTTCTAAGGTGCACTTCTAAGCGGTTTTATAGATATGTTAATGCGCAGAGACAACTTTTGAAAAGACAAGAGGAAACAAAAATAAACAGCCTTGTGCAGAGCTTGCTTAATGGATGAATTCCCAGGACATCCAGTGCTTAATTCCACTCAAAGTAACGGTGTATAACGGTACATAGCCCAGTTTGTATTCATGCTAATATACTTTAAAATGATGTGCTTTCTTATTAATTCATAAAACCTGTACCAGAGCCAGAAGTCCTGAATATCATGTTTTTTTCCAGACCAGTATTATTTCACATCTCTCCATCAACTTGGCACTAACGAGGCTACGTCCTCTGAGGAGCACCCTCCCCCCTTCTCTCTGTCTGAGGTTGACATGATGAAGAAGAAGAAGAAGAAGAAGAAGAAGAAGGGGACAGCTGCCTTGATTATCTCGCCTTTATTCTCTCAAATTGAGAGCAGAGCAAGTTTGGGACTGCGACTTGAATGTGTGTCACCAGGAGAAGCTTAATGAGATGTCAACTGTCGGGAGGGTTTCTGTGTAATTAATTGGCCCTGAGCAAAGAAAAAAAGCGAGAGAGAGAGAGCGAGCAAGCAAGAGAAAGCAGTGCCAATCATTAAACCCTCACACCGCGAAACGGGTGCCACTTAATCCACCTCTGCTCTCAGTCGAGCCATTAGCCTAATTCCTTGCACTTGAGAAGGTGTACAGTTACTGTAATGATAATGATCAACACCTGAATTATTTGTGCCTCTGTAAGCAAATACAGCTGAGTCGTTATACACCTCTGCTCATATCTGAGGATGTCTGCCCCATTAGGATAAAAGGATAACACTGGACATATTCTGTACACATCCCATAAAAAAAGTACAAAACAAATGATTAATTATTTCCTGCTACTATCCTACTAGTATTGCCATAGCTAGTTCTTGTGTGCCACAGACCACCGCTCCTGTCCCAGCTCATCTGTAAGTCATCGTGATGAAAAACGCTCATCCGCAGCTAAAAATAGTCCCTAAAAGTAAAATTTGCTCCTGTTTCTGTAATATCTGCAAAAACAGATAAACAGTGCCCAGTTGCTTTAGGAAACTATTTAGCCTGTTAGCACATATTTTTGACCTATTTCTAAAGACTTATGATTTTGGTAGAGACCAGTGGACCAGACAGGCTGGGGGGGTTTCAAAGTACTGAGATATTATGTGCACTGTTGCTTTGGGCCTGTGTCTGAATTGACTCCCTTATTCACTGCTCCTTATAGCAGACGCTTAACTCAATTTTTTTAGAGATTTTGTTTTGGTGATGCTTCAATTGT
This sequence comes from Lates calcarifer, assembly GCF_001640805.2. Taxonomy (NCBI): domain Eukaryota; kingdom Metazoa; phylum Chordata; class Actinopteri; family Centropomidae; genus Lates; species Lates calcarifer. The sequence continues at coordinate 10,762,981 of NC_066849.1, forward strand.
ATGCGTAACACTTTGTGTTATGTGCTGTTTGCTTTATTTTGTATTTTGTGTGTTATGTGTAGGCTGTTTCATGACTGACTAAAACCAAAAACCGAAGTAATTGCTTTGTGAAGTTGTTGCAGACATGTCATGGACACTATGTTTTTCTATTACATTGTAGGAATCTTTAAGGTCACTGGAGAACTGAACTGGCACTAAAATAAAGTGGCATAAAACGTAGAGCACTAGATATTAAATAGGGAGTGATTTGGGGCGTTATTTTCATGGGATTTGTTAGCAGTGAGCCTTATCCTTTAAATCCAAGGTTGATTATGGTAATATGAGCCTCTTTGTCTTTTTGTTCTTTACTCATGATTCTTCACTGACCTCTGCCCAACCCTGCACGCCTGTACTCTGTACCCTTCTTAAACTGGGAGGTGGGTGGTGCAGGCAGAGGCTGGAGGATTTTAGGCACATTGAAAGCTCTACTGCAATATTAGAGGCTGACTGATGGGGTTTGCTCTGAAAGCAATTATGATCCTGGGTTCCCCCTGGGAAGCGTATAAACAGGATCATACTGATGAGTTTGGAGTCAGTGTGTGGGCGGTAATTGACTGGGACTGGAACCAGAGCCATACTCCTAACTGCTTACTCTTCCTGTGCTGCCCCCTCTGAACGCCATGGCTTTGTGTAATCCAGTTGTCATCACATTGGAAGTCGCTGAATTGCCCAGTGAAGTTGAACTTATTCCCTTTTTAAGATAGTGTTAATCCGGGAAAGTGTATTGCTTACGAAGTTATACAGTATTGATCAATGCAGACGTCCCTCTGCCCGCATGATAATGTGCAGACGGTAAGTATGTGTCTGTGGGTGTCAGCAAGAGTTCATCAAAACTAAAGGACCATTGTGCCAATTCAAGGGTGATTATCAGCTACCTGTTACATACATTTGATTTGATCAGTCATTCACTTATTCATTCACTCAACAGTCTGTGGGCTGCATCTTCAGCTGCATCTGAAATATTCTCCATCTGATTTTGAAAGCCTCTCTCGCTGTGCCACAGGGCTTATAAGTGGCTATTTCCCAGCATCATCAAGCTGTCAGAAGCTTGGGGAACTTTAGCGTCAAAGTCAAGGACATTTTTTATTGTTCCACAGGCACTTTAAACCACGCCACACCAGCCATGTAACCTTCAATTGCCTTTTACTAGTTTAACACATTCCCTGACTATTAAAACCATTAAAACTTGCTTGGGAGAAATTGTTTGGTCAGTGCCGAGGGGAAAATGCTCTCTATCTGTTGTATGTGGAAGAGGAAACGGCTAAAAGGACTGGGATTTCTTCTCGGAGAGGGCAGGGAGGGTGTGTTTGTGCAGCGAAGCGTGTAATTCACTCCAGCCTACCTGTTATTGAGGGAGGGGGTCTGCACACAGACTGCGCAAACACACTCCTACAGGAAATGGCTTCTTTTTGGGTAATGTGTTAGGGAATGAAAATACCTGTTTCTCAATGCATGAAGACTGTGATTGTGTGTGTGTGTGTGTGTGTGTTTGTATGTTTGTGTGAACAGAAGGGTTTACAACAGGTTTTGGATCCAGATACTTTTTAGACAGTTGGAGACTCTTGCCAGAGAAACATGATTGTATTACATATCTGGGGCCACATCGAACTCTGCACAAAGATTTAAGGACATCCCCAGACACCACACACACACACACACACACACACACATACACATACAGTGGGCAATCATTCAGTGTGGGGTCAGAGATAGTGGGAGAGTATTATATATATATAGCAGTGGGAGAAGCACAGCCTGTGGTGCTGGTAATATCACCTGTATCCACAAACACACACACACACGCACACATCCCCACCTCAGAACCTGATGGAGTGTGAAGCTCAGAGCACAGTTCAGAATGCCAATGTAGCTCTCTATTAAGGTTGGGAATAATTCATGTGAAGAGTCTCTGGGTTTTTGCTGTCGGATCATTCAATCCAAGCTTGCCTTTTTCAACTTTGAAAACCTGGTTGGACATAACAACACGAATACCTGGTCATACCAGTACAACAGCTCTGCAGTATACTGTATACTATCTTTGCAAAGGTACATGAACTATCCTCTCAGTGAACTGTGTATATTATACTGGAGCCAGTTGTGACCAGTACATACACTCCTTGTTTTCTGGAAGTGAACATTACTCTGAGACTGTGGCTGACTTAACAGGCTGATGTGTATTCATGGCATTCCTACAAAATGAAAAGACTGCACAGAGTAACCTCTGCTGTACTGTCAACCACAATAAGCCGCAGAACATTTGAATAATAGGATACCTGACAGAACAGACCAGAACGAGTCTAGCTGCTCGATTCTGTGCCAGTTACTCTCACATCCTATTTGGATGGAGATGACAGTGTAATCATAAAGGGCAGGTTATCAACTTTAATTTTGGGCTGTTTTTGTCTGAAGTAATCATTGCGTGTGTGCTTTTGACAAAAAGTTACATTAATCTATGAATATAAATCTAAAAAGCCTACTGGAGTTAAATTCCAAACTTTTAGCTGCATTTTCAGACATGCTTTATATCAAGCTTGTGGTAAGTGCCCTTGTCGTGTCTACATGTGCTGTTGTACAGACTGTACTGAACTCTTTCAGGGTCATTGATTTTCCCCCTTGGCAGCCAGACTTTAAGGTTAAACGATGATATGACCTTGATGGCCACAGGTTGCAGATTCATTAGAGCTGCTAGCATGCCAGCACCCACTTTGGCCCAGACTGAAATATGTCAACAACAATTGGATGTACTACCATGAAATTCTGTTAAGGCATTCATGGCCCCCAGAGGATGAATCTCTAGCACCACCATGAGATTAGTTCCAAGTGAAATGATTCAACAAATATTGTATGGATTTCCATGAAATGTTTCAGCTTATACAGGCGTCAGCTGTGCTCACCAGAAATGCCAGTTCTGTCATTTCTATCCAGGCTCGCTCCTTTTCCCTCTCATCTCCTTAGGTTCAGTAAAGCAGATTCGTTAAACCCCACAAAATTAGCAAGTTTTTCTCTCATATTGGAACATTTTCAGTTCACACAGAAGTGTCAATTCACACCACCCCACGCAAATTTGTATCTACTTGTGTCTTTCCATTGACTGTCAATGTGATCATGCTGTCTGAGCACATGGTGAGAAACGTTTGGACACCCTCAGCTTTTCACAGCTTTTCAAATGTCATACTGTAATCTTTAAAAAGAGAAAATCTAAATGCTTGATAAAACGGTACTTTGGATTATTATCACTGTTTCACAGCCAGTCCTTGATATTCTCAGAGTGACACTGCTATGGTTTCTGACCTGTGATCTTTCACCTCCACAGTCTCTGAAGATGCGCTGCAAGACTTGCGCCCTAGTGACCAGCTCCGGCCAGCTGACTGGGAGCAAAAGGGGTGAAGAAATCGATCACTCTGAGTGCGTCATCCGTATGAACGATGCTCCTAACATAGGCTATCAGCGGGACGTTGGCTGGCGCACTAGTCTGCGCGTCATAGCTCACTCCAGCCTGCAGAGGGTGCTGCGGAGCCGGCAGGAGCTGCTCAACGTGAGCCAAGACACAGTGTTTATCTTCTGGGGACCAAGCAGCTGCATGAGAAGGGATGGAAAAGGCCATGTTTACAACAACCTCAGGCTGTTAAACCAGCTGCTGCCCAAACTGAAAGTCTACATTATTTCTCGGATCAAGATGCTCAAGTTTGATGAACTATTTAAAAAGGAAACAGGGATCGACAGGTACATGGACAGCAAATCTGTGCATGTGAAAAGAAATGCAAATACGAGGAAGGGAACAACACACAAACACACATACAAAATTGTCATCAGTTTTAGCCACGTAAAAGTGAAATTTGCAGTGAGGGACAAGAACGCCACACACTACACTACTTTTTGAGAGGATAATTATTAACAGGATTTAGATTGAAACGGCTCTGAAAGAAGATTTTTATGGGATTTGATAAGAGGTGTTATAAGGAAGGCCTATAAGGACTTTGATTTGGTATCACAAGCTCGCTGTTGCCCCACTGATGTCAGGCTTAGGGGGAGCACTGCAAAGTATTTTTCCATGTAGTGCAACCATATTTAAAAATCATATTTTGATTTCATTTGGAGCCTTTCAGAGACACTATGTTTCCACAAGCAAAAAAAACAACATGGTGAGTAAGCATTAATCAGAGTGATGGAGGAGGGTGAAGCCAGTGAACTTTTTTTTCTTTAAGCAGTATTGATGGGGAGTGGTTGGCCACTCTGCTCAACAGCATCAGGATTTTTAGGCGAGGGAGTGCCACAGCTGCCAAGCCAAAATCGCTTTAGTGAGACATTAGTATTACTTAGCCGTTTATTTTCTGACAGGCTGGTATAAAGCTTGTCACAAATATTTTTGTTTTAAAATGAGGGTAAGAAACTATTATCAACCAGAATATTTGTATCAGGAGGATTCTTGTGGTCTTGATGCAGAAACCCAAATAGGACATTTTACATATTATTATATTATTTATTGTATTATAATACATTATAAATATAATATACAGTATATACTGCACTTTTGGGACATTTTCAATGTACATTGTCAACATACAAAAGAATTTCTTTCTTTTTATTCCCTCTATGAAACAGATGTAAGATTCTCCATTTGATACTTGATGTCTCTTTCATCTACAGTGCAGGTATCTGCACTGGTTGACTGAATATGAGTTAACAAAAATAGTAACAAAAGAACCAAACAAAGACATTTTGTTGCCATGAATTTAGCTCCTCATATAGACTCATTTATATGTGAACACTAATCCCATAGTGGGCATTAGAGGTTTTTTGCCTTCATCGTTATTTATCTCTTAAAACTGAAGAAGACAGCCTTGTGATCCTCTCTTGTCTTCCAGGAAGAGTTCCAACTCCTGGTTGAGTACCGGCTGGTTCACCATGGCCATAGCCCTGGAGCTGTGTGACAGGCTCAACGTGTATGGCATGGTGCCACCTGACTTCTGCAGGTAGAATCAAATGATTTTTTTTAAATCTAAGATTTGTAGTTGCGTAGCAGGATTCTTTAATTAAAAGGTGACAGTGTGCCCCATCAGAACTGGTTGATCAGTGGAAATGCTCCCTCTCTACCACTTCATCTGCCCCTTAGTAAGAAGCTACAAATAGCAAAAATAAAATAGTAATATTGATATCTGCTTCTAATAAACAATGCATTAAGTTTGACAAGCAGTCCATTCTGTGAGATACATTTTGTTCATTTATTTAGGTCAATTAACACATCTATCTACTTTAACTTCAACAACTTGCTATATGTAAGTTATTGCCATTGCCACACAGCCAGCATAGCATTAACAGCTGTTTACTTGAGCCATAACTGCATTTACAGGACAAGAGGTTAGAATACACTCTGGTCAGTGCTACTCTATCATCTTCTCATGTTGAACTGAGGGCAGACTGAATGCTACAGTAACTCACAGTCACAAATGGTATTACAAGACTGGATGGACCAGGGCTAGTCAGTTAGCAAGCTAACTTCAGGAAAAGAAAAGAAGTGATAGGGATAGAGGCGAAACAAGAGTTAACACTGGTGACAGGTTTTGGTGAGTAAAGGAATGAAGTTTCAACTTGAAATGTTTCTTCTAGACTGTTAAGTAAACAGCTGTTAATGCTAACATTGGCTGTGTAATACTGGCAAAAAAATGTACATATAGCACCTTTAAACTCAGGTGAAGCCTGGAACACACAGTTTTGAACATTAGATATACTAAAATACATAAAATATAAACAAGTATGTAAAACATACAGCAAAACCTATTACACAATGTCATATAAAGTAGGCTACAATATACATCAAGTGAAAGCATAACATACACCCATATAAGCTGGAATATATCTGGCCATCATTATCCAACTATGAACTGATTGTCTCCTTGCTGTTGTTTCATTTTGTTTTGTCTTATTGGTGTCTTCAAGCAGGGCACTTAACATGTTCTTAAGAGTAGTTCATCTAAACGTCCCTCAGTGAGACTCAAAGTGAAAGCTCAAGGTCCACAAGTTGTACTGTTACATGATGTTTTTTTTTTTAATAAGTATTGAGGTCAATGAAAGCTAATTTTTATTACTGGTTTTAATCATTTGCATTTGACATTGAAATTCAGAGAACACAGAACCATAACTGAAAGAAATAAAGCAATGTTTGTCAGTTTCCTAGCAACAGTGTTAAAATGACTTAAACCATATGAATTCCAAGATTATTGTGTCCTTAACTTTTTAAGTCAAAGATGCAACCTTTTAAGCTCCACTGTATGTTTCAGCAAAATGAAAAAGTATGATCTCACCTTGTTAATTATACTTACAGGGGAACACATTGGCACTAAATAATAATAAATATCAATAATCAAATATAATAATCAAACTATGAAGAAAATCTTCAAGACATTAAAAAATTCTTTCGAACAGCCACTCTTTGCAAACACCCAGTTTTATCTATTAAATTATACATGCAAGACACCATCAAAATGCCTTCTCCTCAGGACTTAAAATTTCAGTTTGTCACTTCCTGTTTGATCGAGTGGGGCAAATAGTGCATGAGGAGGGTGGGACGCCCTTTCTGCTGCAGCTTCACACTGATTTACTGTGTGCTGATGACACGGGAGTGCTTCAGCATAAAAACCTTGTCTGGTGCATCTTTAACGATGTCTTCAACTTGTAATGACAATGTAACATTTACACCCTGCAGTGACAAATTCAGAGTCTTTTACTGCCATGCAGTCATGCAGGCGAATGACTGGAATTTTAGCACCAGAGATTGCATTCATTTTGACATTTTACAATAGAAGTAACACATTTCTCTGAATAGGCTGAAAATACAAAGCGCAGCTGTTTAATGTGCCTAATGTGACATTCAGGTTCAATGGAAATAGGAGAATAATTTGGCTAATATTGTTCTCTTGTGGATCTGTGTGGGCACAGAGGATTGTTTGACACATTATGGTATCCACAGAGAAATACAGGCCAGACCGAAGTGACTCTCATGTAACTGAGTCTTCCACTGAGCTCGGTGTGCCTGAGTGTATCAGAGGAATAATACGGTGCATAATGAACACATCTGTGAGCCCAGATTCTTCTGATCTTTCTGCTTTTCTTTGTTCCTGTCTCCATTTCTTCCCCACTGTGACTCACTTCCTCCACCTCCCCCACTCCATCACATAACTACCCCCTCGCTATTTCCCTACATCCCTCCCTCATACTTTGACTTTCATGCCTTTTCATGCTTTACTCCTCTCTCTTCGCATCTCCTCTGCTTCCCATGTAGGTCCTCCTCCCATCCCTCAGTGCCGTATCATTACTACGAACCCTTGGGGCCCGACGAGTGCTCCATGTACCTCTCCCACGAGAGGAGTCGACGTGGAAGCCACCACCGCTTCATCACAGAGAAGACAGTATTTGCAAAGTGGGCTCGAACCCTCGACATTCACTTTTACCAGCCAGACTGGAAGCCTGCCGCTGCAGTCGCCAGCGCGAACAGCTCGTACGCTCCAGCTACAGCTGGATCCTGAGACTCACTCCAGAGATGATCCCCAGAAGTGTTGGATGTGTGTGTGGACAGTTGCCAGCGTGCAGATTCTCTCTCTGACCAATGTGAACACATGAGACAGCAATAGGACAGAGCAGGCCTGCTGCTGTGGGCTGTTAGCTGACTGCCTAAGCAGCTTGGCAGAATGGGATCATTGCATAATAGCAGCACAAAGCCTCAACAATGTTTTGGAAGTGTAACTATAATAGGATGAATTTCATACTGGAATCAAAGCCATGGGGGTTGGCTCAAGTGTGTTTTTTAACTCTGTGTAGAGCTGCTTTAATAACACTAGAGCTGTCAGAGAGAGGACAGACGATGAGACAGTACACTGCTGCATTAACTGGAGTATGACTGATCCATTTTCATACATTAAAGCTGAACACAGATTCATTGAGGACACTGAGGTCATGTTCTCAGCATTGTTTGTGGGATTGTGGGGTTTTAATGACCTGAGAAGGAATTTATATTCTGCATTTACACACAATTCATACACTCTGTTTTTCAAACCTAATTGTGATATTTTTAGAGTCACTATCTTTCATTTTTTCAACTCTTAATTTATTTAATTTATCCCTTTTCAGTGAGGCAGTATGAATAATAAGACAACCACAGCATACAGTCTTGTCAGCCACTCAAAGCACTTTACACTACAAGTTACATTCACCCATTCACACACACACACACACACACACACACGTACACAAATATAGCACTCTAACTCACACACCTATTCATACACAGACGCTACTTGGGGTGCAGTATCCTGCCCAAGGATACTTCGGTACACAGACTGGAGGAGTCAGGGATCGAACCACTGACCTTGTTTAGTGGGTGACTCGCTCTACCTCTTGAGCCACAGCCATCCCTTGTGACATCTAGAGCGTTTTTTTGGGACTTCTTTGTTTAGAGAGAGACACTATATTCAAATGTTTTTTAAAGTTGGTAGCAATTCATACTAAAAATAAATTAAAGGAATGTAGTATTTCTACACCAGATTTATATCCCTGAAGAAGGCTGAAGAGTTACGTGGAAAATTAAAATGTGAAAATTTGGTCAGTCAAAGGAAAATGCGAATCCTTAGACCACGTGTAGAAATTTTTACATACTGTGTATAAATTATGTTCTTTAAACCCTCTGGTTCAGAACAGATGGCCCTTCAGAAAGACCCTGCCAGCCATGTGTCTGATACTTGAGGCCATGATTTGTCCTCTTATTAAAGCCAAATGTCAGAACAAGCCCTCAAAGGCATTTCTCCTGACAACAGAGCAAGTCGGCTGCTGTAACACTGATACAAATGATCACATCAAAGTGTCTGAGGCAACCTCCTCCATCCTGACCCACGGGCTTCTGTCTCAGCCTCTCTAGCATACAGAGGAGAGCTGGTTGTTAGCAAGGGATTATACTGTGCTAACCAACCGTATCTCCAGGGTGAGAGGAGCAGTGCAACCACTGCAGCATCCCAGATGTGCCGTCCTGCAAAAAAAGGCATTGACTGCTGCCTGTTCCTGTGTTAATTCAGGTTTTACCATCAGAGCCTGTACTCTGGTGGAATCTTAATTCTGCAAAGCTCTCAGGTGCTCTGAGAAAAGCCCATGCAGTGCTGGGGTGTCATGCTAAGTGCACTGGCTGCTCCTCAGATCTGCGCTGTGTGCTCTGCACACCAATTACTGGCCGTTCAGGTAGAAAGGTTGGATTTTAAAGGCTTCAGAGGACAATCAGACTGCAAATGAGCCTGCTGTCGCAATCTTAAACACACGCTTGGGGCCACATCATGATTTTCATTGACCTTGGAAACATCAAGAGACAATAAGGATACTGAAGTGCTTAGAGCCAAAGGTGCGACAGGCATTGCTGTTTGAATTGAGATCTATATATTTAGGAACATAACTCCCATATTAAGTCAATTTTTTTTGTCTAGGTGCAGTAAGTTCATGTAGTGTCTCCAGTGTCATGATGACAAAACCCCAGGAAACAAACAAACACGATCAGTTGTGTTAATTACTGAGCACAAGAGGTGCTGGCAGGCAGATTTTATTACCCTCAGGCTAGCTGGTCCCCCTTGTTTCTATCCTTTAAGTCCCACTAAACTAAGCTATTTATCATTCAGGTGTGAGAATGCCATTTATCCTCTCATCTAAGTCAAGAAAAGAAAAAAAACAAAATGTTTTACTGTTCCTTTAAGATGTTCTGGGTTCAGCCCCTTGATGCAAAACTCTGTGTGAGCCCTGTGATGTTGTAGAAACTAGATATTAGAGTGTAATGATTGATAAAATTCACATTTGGATTCAGTATTAAATAGTGGTGTCGAGACTCAGTATGTTTCTGTGCAAAAATAAATAGAATGTGCCTTTCCATTTTCAAATGATTATAACATTTAACATCAGTCCTTCATGTCATGCCATGTCACGTATAATGAAGACTGTCAGATGCAAATATTTAATAATTTCTTAGCAGTGATACGTGAAAAAAAAGTGTAAGTATTTGTAATATAACACCAGCAATCAGGTGTGGTGACGAAAACACTGGCTTTTCTCCGGATATTCACTAAAATATTTGGTGAATTGTTTAGTACAGCATTTTAATTGAGTCAGAGTCTGTACTAACAGAATGGTGAGACCCTATTTACTGTTTAATGCTATGAATGTAACTCTTATTAACTGGAAAAACTTTGCCTTACATATTAATGTGGGCTTTCAGCTGTTTTAATTATAATTATCTCAAACATAATCAGAGACAGTGCGAGAAATGGTAATACCTTGTATTTTTCTTCAAGAATAAATATCTGCCCTAATCTCCAGATTCTTAATTTCCATTACTGATGTTCCAGTCCCACTTGATGCAACATCTATTCAAACAGAGCAGCAGGATAAACCCAGTTTAATCTCTTCGTCAGTATTTTTCATTGTGACACATATCACACATACTGCAGCCACATACCTGCTGCTGATAAGCATGGTGTCTGAAACTGCCTAACCTACAGATCTGCCCTGTTCTCAATAGCTGAGCTTTATCAGCTGTAATATACAATCATCCTATAATGCCAAAATGTTTTCGAGTTACAAATTCATGAATGAGTTCTCCCTTAGATTCATAACATATCACCAAGTCTCATCAGCTCTAACCTTTTTTTTTATAGCCAGGATCCATTAAAACAAGTGGTTAGACTGAACCTTTTATTATTTAAATACAGGACTGTGTTGTGAATCTTCACTGACACCTGGTGGTCTCACCTGGACTCAACATTTTCTGTTCAGACTCCACAACCTAAAACCACTAAATAAAACTTGTCTTTGATAAAAGTAGTTATGTATATACTACAGATGTAGATATAGAAGTGTAGCATAAGGTAGAGGTGTAGCACCTTAACAGTGTCATGAGTAAAACTATTTTTGAACTGAGAAAAGAGCAAAATGAAACATTAATTTAATGGTTAATCGTTGTATTAATTCTTTCATCTTTATTCATATGGTGAATTCTGATGTTTTACCAATCACATGGACTATTTAAAAACCACTACAAACTTAACTATGGTGGCAATAGCAAGTCCTTTAATGCTTGCTACACCTTAATCACATTCAATTTCAATCAAATTAAATTAACTGTTAGATGTAAATGTCAAACTGAAATGATTTTCTCTTTAACAGGTTTACAAGACTGACATTTAACTTCCCATAAGTTTCTCACTTGATGTTTATACTTTTACATTTTTGCACATCACTATTTTTTTAAATTTCTTTGTTGACATTAACATTATTCAGGAAGCATTTTTCTGGATTTTGGAACAAGATTAGTAAACATTAGGGAAGAGGTAGAGGCCAATGTTCAACAAGGGTCCCGAGTGAGAACCAGACAAGGGACATGATGGTATGTGATATACATCTTAAACCAACAGGTCACTAAGACACCCCAGTGGGATCAGCCAGGCCCATATGCTTAGAGCCACAGCCTATAGACAGTTCTCTAAAGGACAGAGGATCAAGCACATTAAAGATTAATTTGTGAGTGCTTAAGGTGGAAATTGTAAAATAAAACAGTCAAAGAAACAGATTTCTAATGGTTCATTACAATATTGTTGTAGTACTATTGTTGAGTATTTTTGTGTGTTGGCTCGACATCTACATAAAACCAGTACTTCAACTTTGTGCTTTTTGGCTTCATTTTCCATTTTCAACAAATCCCTCCTGCTGAATCTTAAATTAGAAAGCAGTCAACTGCTGAAAACAGTCTGTAAATCAAGCGATTGACCCTAATTTCTCAGATTAAAAAAGTTTAATAGAATCTTCCAACAGTTTTTAGAACAGAATGATCTTCATAATGACACTGTCTTTGGAATAGAACTGATGCTCCATTGTCCCTGGAATGTTGAAAAACAGGTCATTTCATTTGTATACCTTCAGCCAAAAACACTTTACTACAGACTAGAGTTGTTTGAGGAATGTTTTAATGGCAAAATGGCACCAACTGCATCAACAAATGACACTACAAGGTGCTTTGCAGGTAAAGAAAAAAAAATGATTTGCTTGCCTCAACTACAACATTGAAGAAGAATGTGGCATTTGATCAGAATTTTACCTTACTCAGTGTATTTTGCTCTGACATGTAATACTTGTGGTCAAGTGGTTGTAGAATGATAATCAAATGTTTATTTACTTGAGTAGAATGAATTCTTCAGCTAAATTTCTACATGCTGTGTTGACTGAATAACCCTTGCTGTCTCCATGTTGTAACCCTCACATGCTCTTCTTTTCTCTTCATCTACTGCCTCCCTGTTCTGGATCACAGATAATGAGAAAAACAGTAGAGAGCTCTGAGAGCAGAGTGACATACTGTGCAGCAGCACAAGTCGCTACCTCGTTCAGCAGTTCATCAGAGAGCCACTTTGGCAAAGTTGCCAAGGATGTGACTCTAACCACATCAGAGGAAGACACTGGTGAAAGAGGTAGATCATTTAGTTTGTTTTAATAATTCAATTTTCTCCCACAATGTGTTTTGTCTACTAAATGAATTGCTGATACAATGCTATGTCACCTATGTCATGTTTCCCATTTTCTTCACAGGACTAGACCACTAAACTTTATTAGGGCATTTTACACTTGGGGTCACAACTATAGGTTGTGAAACTCAGCAACTTGTCAATGTTTGTTTAACTACTATACAACTACTGTGTATTTCACAAAGGCAAACAAGTGTTGTGTTTTGTTACGGTGTGCATGATAACTAAAAAATGAATGACGAAAACCAAACAAATTAGGAAATAAGCAATGATTTTACTTGATATCCCACATGTGTGTACTTCAGATACCAATACAGAATTTAAATGTTGAGTGAGTTATACTACATTATCTATGGGCTGAATACCCACTTCAGAGAATCATCATCACAAATACAGTTACAGAATATCCTTCTCTCAATTATGTTGTGGTTGCATTTTCCCCAGATAGGTGTTGTGTTGTGTCGAGTAGTGGCAAGTCTGATGGCAAGAAAGAGCCTCGTAAGCACTTTGAGGGACGTAGGTGATGAGTCCATTGCTGGTTAGGTGGTACAGAGTTTGTGCAAAAGTTTGCAGTACTTGGGTTCCAAGAAGATGCAACTTGTCAGTTTTGCATGACAGGACTCTTAAGAAAGGGCTGAAGTGTCAGAACTGAATAAGGGTTTGAGTGCACACAGCTGACCTTCTTGCTATATAAGAAATCTTGGTGTCAGGAATACACTGATTCTAATAATGTCCTCTCCCTGGGTCATACTGGGCCCAATACTTAAGATTACAATATAGCTGCTTTTACATGTGACATTATCTAGCTCCTGAATCTAGATGCTCTTATGCTCAGTGCATCTTGGTTTGTCACTTGGATGACAAAAAAATGTGGCGTTCAATCCTTTGATTTCACCTTTTGTTTGACTATTTAATTTGCAATTTAATTTAATTTTGTTTGTCTATATCCCCAAAACACAGAGCTGGCAACCTGCTAAGATGAGGAAGCAGGATTTGACGGCTCTGAACTACATGCTGGATAGCATCTGAAACTCCCTCCTGCTTAAACCTTTCCAACATCAGTTAACAGGTGCATGTGTTGCCCATCATCTGTAGCTTTCCAGAATCAACAATCTGACTGACCAACTTGGAGAGTCATGCGGGACAAAGCTTAATCCAGTGTCCTTATCTGCCACACAGGAAACAGCTATCACCTAGTTGTCTAGACAAAGTTCCCCCTCAGCTCCCAATTCTGCAGCTTCCCCAAAGTTCCTCTCTTTACATCAACCCTTATTTGGCTGCACATCAAACAATCCCACTGCAATTTCCTCAGGTCTCCTTTTCTCATCATGCAGCCTTCCAACATTGAACTGCTGCTGTGGTCACATCTGCAAAGGGAGCAGTTGTCTAACTTGGTATTGTTTTCATGTGTTTGGTAAGATGTGGCTGTGGACCACTGACAAAGCAGACAATATGAAATGCCAGACCCTGATACACCCAAATTCTTCAGACTCACACCATCCACAAGTGGTAATGTTAAACATGCTTTCTTTCTTACCAAAATTACATCCAACTATAGAATGTGTCTCATAATAGCATACAATGGCCAGCTGATTCAAAAAACCAGAGGAATCCTTGTCTGGTTTTGGAAACTGCACAACCACAGCACACAACCCAGTGGGGGTCTATAGTCTATACGCTTACTGATAGGGCTAGGTGGTTTTCCAATTTCTAAAACACCTCCAAGTTGCTTACCCATTACAAGTACAGCTTTTAGACAGAATCAGCAACAAGGTCTAAATTTACAATATTTTTACTTACAGCACAGACTCCCTCACACACAGAGAAGAAGGGGAAGGAGAAAAGCCTTGCCTTCTTATGTGATATGAGTCGACTGTTTACCTCGTTCTCTGTGGTGTTAAGATGTACTAGCTCATTCCTGGTTGTGATTGCCAAATTTGGAGAAAATGTGTAAAAGTTTGCTCCAAATGTTGATGATTCTGTCAGGACAGACCTTCTCACTCTGGCATTGCCAGGGTAGAATCTCAGAACTAGTTCTGAAGACAAGTTGTCCAACCATGTCAGAAATCAAATTTGTAGACAGTGACTTAAGGTCAGTGTGAAGAGATGTCAATGTGAAGAGTCTGTCGAACCATTTGGACAATTCAGAGACAAGCACCTCAAGTTGACTGCTTTGTCAGTGGTACTGCTATATCCTACCAAACTTGTAAAAACAATAATGCCAAATTAGGAAATCACCCCCTTTGCAGATGTTACAAGAGCAGCAGTGAATGTTGAAAAGCCAGATGAAGAGAAAAGGAGACCTGAGTACAATGACGTGAGATTGTTTATGTGCAGCCAAACAAGAATTAATGCAGATGGAGAGACTTTATGGTGGGTACAGAATCAGGAGTGAGGAGGAATGTTGTCTAGACCAGTATTTCCCAACCAGTGTGTGTATTGCGCTAAATACGAAAGTACATAGTAAAGTAAAGTACATACTGCAAGTGAGACAGCGCTGCGGCTGTGCTGCGGCACAAAAAGGTTGGGAAACACTGGTCTAGACAACCAGGCGAATGCTGCATCCTGTGCAACAAACCAGGACACTGGACTAAGCCTCATCCTGAATCACTCTCCAAGCTGGCAAATTTTGGCATGAAGTGTGTCCATCAGATCTTCAACTCTGGAAGGTTACAGACAATGGGTAACACAGATATCTGTTAGCTGATGTTGGAAAGGTGAGGGGGGAGAGTTTCAGATGCCATCCAACATGTGGTTCAGACATATCAAAACCCACTTCGTCATTTTAGCAGGTTACCAGCCACGTGTCTTGGACCTGCAGAAAGACGATAATATGCAAAGTGGTCAAATAAAAAGACAAAATAATCGAACACTATACAGTTAAGTACAAGGGTTTTCACTATCCAAGTGACAAATTTGCTGACAAAATTACAGTAAAAGGGACAAAAGAAATCATAGAAGTAGTCTTCCACAATGGAAATATCACTTCATACAAGCTGTCACTTATTTAGCTCATTATAGCGGTCTACTGTAAATATCTCCTCCCACATTAACAATGGCAATACTTCATCTACCCCAAGTACTCTCCCTGCAGCATCTGGCTCTATTTACAAAGTCTCAGAGTTCTAATTCTTTCCTATGTGTTTGCCTCAAAACAACACCAACACCATCTCTGGAATTCATCCTAAGTTTCTAATTCACATAATGTCAATACGTCAGGTAACGGAGTAGGAGCAAACCGTAAAATATGGTGACAAGTTGGTACACTTGACATCAGTTTGGTTTTCATAGCCATCATTGCTACCAACCTCACCTCCAGTAGATTGAAAATTAAGGGAATATACCCAAATCGGGTTACCAGAAGCTTCTTCAGATTCCTATCAGAGGTATCCGAGTTGTATCTCTCGGCCAGGTTTACTCCATCCCAGAGAGCCCAAACACACAACTGTCTGGTAACCATCTACCAAGCAATAAAAAGGACAATGCTATGTACGTATAAAACTGCCCAATTTATCCTGTGTCAGCTGATGCTGCAGAGCATCTCGTCAGCAAGTGATGCAACCGTACCCTAGTGGCCTAACGCTTTGCAGGGGTATGATAATTCCCCAGCTGGGAGGCCTCCCAATGTCACGCATATAAATACGGATACAAAACTTTGGTTCTACTTGGGTCTTCATTTGGAATTAAACTTGGCAGAACAAAACAAGACAGCCTTTAATTTAAAAATCCATAAATATAAATGTGGTGTCAAAATTTTGGCAGAGATGACTGACAGCAACATAACTACACTGATGTGCAGTATATGAAATTCTCTCACTTAGGATCTCCAATTAATCTACATCAACCTGACAACCCTCATCACACCATGTACCTGCACTATCCAAAGATGGAATAATGGAACCAGGTAAAACAACCCCACTTATGAAACTAGCAAGAATTTGTTTGTTTAATATTGACAGCAACAGCTACTACACTGTACAAACCATAGCAAACATGAGCAATGAGAATAAGTAATAAGCCGCTTTTAAGCTCTTACTGGCTGTGTATGTGATCCCAAAGTTTAGGTGGTACATAATGCTAAGGCTTCATTGGGGCAGAGACAAACAAAGAGAGAAAAAGTGAGACATACAGAGACAAAGACAAACAACAGCAAAGACAAAGAGACAGATAGAAAAAGGGACAAAGACTAAAAGAGTGAGACTGAGTATAAGTATCAGTGTGCGTGCATGTATCCGCATAAGTGTCAGGCACGGCGGCCCTCAATACACAACAGGATAATTGGGAAAAAGACAGTGGATAGAGAACAAGTAAGTATCAGTATGTGTGCATGTTCATGTGAGACAGAAGAAAGAAAGGGGTGGCTTGGCAGCCATAATTAAGCAAACATAGGACTTACTTGATTGTAGATTCACCAGGAAAAAACAGAACTGATCATACAAACTAACGGGTGGACGAATGGATAGATCGGTAGATGGGCACAGCAGCCAAGACAAACCAGTGAGGGATAGGGAAAAAATGCATGGCCTGAAATGCAGCTAAGTTGGACGGACAAACACGTGGACTGACCCAAAACTCTGACCATCAGAGCTAATCAAAAGGTAGAGCATGATTAAAAGCTAAATTTTCTCCTTAACAATAAGTTCAAGGGTTTATAGAGTCTAATTTTTTTATTTTTTTTTAAATAAATAATGTTAATGATAAGCTTGGACAGTGTAAATGTGTTTGTGTGGTGATGCATTTGGCAAGAAAACCCAATTCATTGAAAGAAACACATACAGCCCTAATAGATTTTAGCAACAGTCAAAATATAAAAAATCTAGAGTAAGACTGAGCAATACACAAAAAATTGCAGCTCAATATTATAAAGAGAATTATAAATAAATACATACATATATATATATAAATATTAAAAAGAAAAAAAAAGGTACTCACCAATTGTAGATTTACCTACAAAGAAAACGTTAGTGCACAAATATTGATCAAAACTTAGACATATAGTCATGACAGCCAAAACAAAGCATCTTCATTACACAGCCAACAGGCTAAATTAGACACTCATTGTAACAACAATCATCTACTAGAACACCACAAAATCATTGTACACAAAAACCTCCCCTGCCTTACATATACTCGAGCCAAAAGAAATTCAAAATTCAAGGACCAGTGAACCATCTCCCCTGAGTGAACATTAAACCTGTCTAATCCTCCATAGATCCCTGAGAGAGTCACCTCAGGCTCAGCACTATTCCTGGTCACACCATCATTAGCTTAGCAGTTCCAAACAAAAATTAAAACCAGAACCAGTCCTCTCCTACTATCCATTTAAGCCAAGAAAAAAAAAAAAAAAAAAAAGCAGCTTCCAACCATTCTGCAATCTTCTAAATAACCGCACTATCCAAACATCAAAAGACCTCTAAATGCCCTAATTGTGTTGGGAGGCCATCCCTCCCAACGCAATTAAAAGGTCAGCTCAACAGAGAGAGGGAAAGAAAGGAAAAAATAGACAAAGACAGAAACAAATAGGGTGGCCATTTTGGACGAACCGGTGGCCATGTTCGAAATAGATGGATGATCATATTGTCAAAAAAACTGAAAGTAGCATAGCACAAAGCACATTCAAGGCAAGGCACAAAACATTTCAATCATTTCAATCTCATTAGGCAGAAATAGTCACAACACAGCAGCCATGGCTAGGCACCTCCAATACACAGCAGAGAAAGAGAGGGGAGAATGTAAAAGTCAGTGTGCATGTTTGTGAGAAAGCGGCACAGCAACCATTCAAAACCACAAAGAAGAAAAAGAAAAATGAGCCTTACTGGTTCGTAGATCTACCTGTGGAAAGAAAAAAAAAACTTGTTAGAATAAGTAAAGTAGAATAAGTAAAGCCTCAAGCCAATTAATATCTGTGTGATATAAAAAAGTACAGACTTTATGGAAACTTTAAAACAACAAAAAAAAAAAAAAAAAAAAAAAAAAAAAAAAAAACAGGACATTATATGCTGCAAAGGTCTGTTAAACAGGTTACTCTAAACATTAAAGTTAATGAGCCTAACAGGAACTAGCACACCTGACCACAATGACATTGTCACTATGCTACGTGGCTATTAGCTACGTTACAGGCAATTCTTACCTTTCTGGGTGAGTTTTAAAGGACGAAATTCTCCTGGCATCTTTTTCCCCTACACCTTACAAGAGGGCATTGTCCTGTTTAAAAAAAAAATTTTTTTAAAATAGTGTGTTGTTTTTCAACCTTGAAACTCTGCGTGGTATTTTGGAGAGGTGGGAAAAGAGGCACAAACAGGAGGAATATCATCAAAATGACTCAACTGCCCAAAAAGTTTTTACAAAGAGAACAAACATCTTAAAACCGTGTCAGTTTCTAGTGCAATGTCAATCTCATGCCACTTACACTGGTGATTTCATCAACAGGAGCAAATCAAGTGCAAGAGAAAATGAAAACCCAGTGGCTAGACCATGCTTACTCTGTAAATAAACTCTTGACAAAAACAGGAATTTTACCTCACAAAACATAGAGCTGCTAAAATACCACTGTCTGATTGGTTAAATAGTTTGTGCTACTTTTATTTAAATCACACAATAACACAAACTAAAAGATTGAGGCAGTGGTTATCCAGCAACTCTGCTGTTTGTTAGTGGTGTCTGGTGGTGATATATAACAATGCATCTGGTTAAAAAGAATTTTACTCTTTAATAAAAAGGCTGCTCTGTAGGAATCCTATGTTTAATGTTGTCAGACAAAGCACTTTAGTAGGCATAGTAGAAGCACAAATGCTCAGGTGAATTACAATGCAGCAGCTGTTTGGTGGCGGGTGCAACGCACGCATTCAATCCCACCTGTGTAGGCCTCTTTCCATTTTCCAAACACATTTTCTCTCTTAATTTAATCCGTTCATAACTAATAAAGGACTACAGCGTTGCGCGTTAATTCCGTGTCCCTCTGAGCGACCACACACCGCTCTGATAATATATATGGACGCTTGATAAAAACAGTATGTAACACGCTGCCTTCATTCCCACAGCGCAGTTTAATTGTTTATTCTAAACAAACACAATAAATTACAGCCTTTCCGAGCCTGACACGCGCCGACACACCTGCCGGCAATGACATTACGCCACCCTAACTCGCGGTTAAATCAGAGGCATCTCTTACTTTTCTGAATAAGTTTCAGAGCTCCTCCTGTTGTTGGACGCGGTCGTCACGGTGTCTCTAAACTTTCAGACACGTTTGCAGACAAGGGCATTTTCGCTGCCCGGGGTTTTAAATTTCAACCCATGACGCCTCCGACACCGCGCTGAGCTCGCGACGGTATGCCAATGTCGGCGTCTGACGTCATTGTTATAGTCGAGGCGCATGCGCATACGGTGATGCGTTAAAGAATCACGGAGGGTTGTAAAAACCTAAACTCCAGAACGAAAATCCATTGGCTGTTATGCACATGGACCGTTTTACCTCCCCTCCTTGGATTTTTGTGTTTGTTGGACTTTTGACTTCCTACTGAATGGTGCATCTTTTGTTGGCTTTTGTTTTTTCTGAATTGTTCTTTCAGGCAAATAACCTCATGTCTTGCAGGAGAAGTCCATCATCCACAATTAAAACTGCCCTCTCATGCCAGCAGTGCTTGACTGGTCCCTGTGGTTGGTTCCTGTCCCTTGTTGAGAGACTGTCCAGCATAGAGTCAATGTAGATCTTAGTCCATCCATCATGTCATTGTCAGCACACGTAGCACCATCTTTTGAGTGGGGAGCAACAGATTATGTCGACTGGCTTTTACCAGATGTGTGTGTTATTGTGAGACTGTCCTCATATAAAAAACAACCACATATGTTGTTTGTGCAAGCACTTTATTACGACCCCAGTTTTAGTATTCTTGTGAAGCAACACCCAGTCACTGTAGTAATTATGACATCTATTAAGTAGGTGTAGTATCAATAGTGAAAAAGTCCACACTAGAAGGTGGCTGGAGTGGATGGTCAAACAAGCATAAGAACTTCACGTGAGAGACCTGGGATTGGTTCCTGTTTAGAACATCACAGTTACTATTGTTTCTTTTAGCCAAAACCACTTTTCCTGAACCTTAACAGGTACTTTTTTTTGCCTAAACTTAACCAGGTCTGTTTTTATGCCTAAACCTAATTGTTCTATACGCTGACCTCATGTGTGTTAGTGTTACCATATGGTTGTATGAGTTGGGAGACTTTTTGGTAATTGTGTAAAATTACCACATTAAAGTATAGTATATTTTTGGATATGTCATGTACACACTTTTCTTCTACAGTTAAAACTCCTTCGTCTTTTGTAGGCTTTGATTTACATTTCCATACACTGTTGTAGAGTGAGCGTTATCTGGCTTAGAGAGCTTGAACTGTAAACAGTAAATTTTAATGCAGTGGAAACAGAAAATATTCAGTTTTCAATAACATAATCATCTATCACATCACATCACTTCTGTAATTTACTTTTACTTAGTAGTAGTTGAGAAAAGTATGTCACAAAAATTCCGTAAAATATACGAGTATGGGTATAAATAGCTCATTGTCAGATACAGATTCAGTTATCACAGAATCTGTTAAGGTTTTATGGATCTCTAAAGCTGAGGAATTGTACAAGATGTTACAAATCTTTTCACCTTAAACTCAGCAGATGGAGACACAATAACAAAGATTTTCTTCCTTAACCTGTGTCGACGAACACGCAACACGCTGTCCGTGGTTTAACAAAACTGCAGATCTTTCAGAAGTTGAGATAAATGATCAAATGTCTTGTCTCTTTACTCCAGGGCAACTGTGTACAATGTTCCCATAATGCTCCTCGCTAATTACAGCTGTATGTCTTGTGATGGGTCAGCATGTTTGTTTTTCTGTGAGGGCCACTATGTACTCTGTGAACAAATGAACCTGACTGTCCTGCTGGCTTAATGTTCACGCTGCTCAACAGGAATCATTCTGCACAGCAGAATAATTCTTATGTCAAGTTAAGTTGGCAGACTCAGTGCAAGGCCCATTCCAAGTAAACAGAAGAAAATGAAAGAAAGTACAACAACCACTGCATTTAGCATTTTAGCGTCTAAGCATTTTCTTATTTACCTCATCAAACATCTTGACGTCATTTTTTTTGTGAGAAAATGGCGCTCAGATGTTAAAGATAAGGAGCAAGCAGTGTTGAAGGGGTTGAGGAATCAGAACACTAAGATTAAATACCCCTGATAGATGGTAACACCACAAATTTTGCCTGTCTGAGTCAGATGATGCCTAACTGTAGTCTTTAACAGAGCTCCATGCCTTTGTAAAGGTCAGATCTTAGGTCAGTCTGACAATCTCTGTGGGACTATGAATGAATCTCACACACAGTTACAAAACACCTGCTCCTCCAGTTTCCCTAATGTCTGTTTTGATGCTTGGTCATCTTGGAGGCAAGCCAGGAACTGACAGCACGTCCTCTAATTCTCAGTTGTTTGCCGTCACATAATTCAATTGCCACTCAAGTGTTATGACATGACACAGTATGATCAAATTTGTGTTATGTCTGAACACTAGGGATACTTGAGCTGTTTGACCAGGAAAAGGTGGAAATTTGAGGTGATTACAGCATGAGGAAGCCAAACCTGACCTGAATCCAATCTGCTGAGGATTTTCTTTTTCTGCTTTCATCAGTTGTCCCTTCTCGGCTTGATAAATAGCTTTGACACATTTTGCAACTTCCTCCCATGGCACCAACTCTGCTCCATTAACAGTTTCCAAAAAATGAGGGAAAATCTTTTGGTTAGAGATTGGGTAACACGTGGAGAAAAGAAATGATGAGAGAGACAAGATGAGTGAGAGCAGAGAACAGTAGCTTTCTTACCTGTGAATCTTGGCACAGGAGTATTTTTGTGATTAGATGGAGATGCGGGGAAGCAAGCGACAGTGCTGCTGGCAAAAAGCCTGCATTATGGGTTATTTTCCCATCTTGCTCAGTCTACTCCCAGCTCCATCTGTGCCCCACCAACGCAGTCAGTCTATTACAGCAGCCCCATTTGATGCAGTCGAAAAAAAGAATGTAATTGCACTTCCATGCCTGTGCTTGCCTTGCATTGTGACCAGCCACTTCGCTGCTCGTCATTACACCATACAGCAGACACTGTATGATACCCACACTTCAAGGTGCAATGTCACCTGGGAGAAGATTTCTTTAGGGAGTCACCTTGTTGGGTAATTTGTGACCATTAGGCTACACGAGAAACTTTAGAAGAGGGTTTCATTAGCACATCGAGAGAGACATTCTGTCTTTACAGAGAGAGCAGACGTTCAGTTTTAGGTTTTAGGTTTTAGTTTAGTTCTCAGTTTGTGTGAATGAAAAAGAAAAGCTTCTACTTTTTTATTTTGTCCCTTCCTGGACTCTTTTAGTAGCTGTTTAGACTCTATGAAAAGTATTTCTACATGCAATAATTGAGGGGGCTCATTGTCTGTGTGTGAAACAAACAGAGGGAAGTTCGAGAGGCCATAAGATTTGTGATCAGCTGAGGTAATTTGTCAGTTCACAGATGAATAAATCATTTTTCACTTTTTGAGCCTAATGTTTCTTTGACAGCTGTGGCCACTGCAATTAATTAACTTGTTTGTAATCTAAGAGGTTTCATATTTATAGATTGTTTTGTGTGTTTTTTGACCCTCGAGAGACAAGACATTTTGAATTGAATTGAACTGAATTGTTGAAACTTTTATTATTTTCTCTATTCTGAAAAGGAAATAGTGTTTCCGAATAAATAGATGAATGAATAAATAGATTCTTATTCTTATTCTGATTCTTATCTTTGACCACTTGTACACGATGAGGTATAATGCTGTTTTCAGGTAAGAAATGTAATGGGGTTTTGATAACAGTACAAAAAGTTTTTTTTAAGTGTTCCAGTAAGTGTTATTTTATATATATATATATATATATATATATATATATATATATATATAAAATTCATTTAGTATATTTAGTAACTAACATGATAGAAGCAGTAGAGGTTGTCTGGTCAGCTTGACAATGACAAATCTCAAAATCTCATGATTTTTTCGTTTTCCACCTCCCACAATCTGATATAGATTGACCCTGGCTCTGACTTTCCTCACTCTTCTTTCCACTTAGTTATAATTGCTGAAAGAAGAAGCAACAGAGAGTGAAGGGGCATTTGACAGAACTTCTGTTGAGCAAGAAATTAAAGAGGAAATGAACTTTTGGAGGATGGAGTCAGCATTTCTTCAAACTTCAGGCATGATAAAGCATTAAAGTCCTTCAGGGTGCGGCAATAACTAGGATTTGGGAAAAAAATTCTCGTGCCTTATCAAACTTAACTTCAACTTTTATGCAGAGGAAATGGCAAGCTTAATATGACTGCCCCAGGACGATTATGGTTGGAAATGCAGTAAAATGACACTAAAATGCAGCAGCACAGAGTTTAAAATATATATAAGATGAAAAGGGTGGCTGTGTCACTTTCTATGTGCAAAATACAACAAAAACGACATTTAGTTCAATTCATTTTCCAAATGATAGAATGTATTGAGGATGATGAGAGATTTGGTTTACATGCACTTAGATGAAGTGGCATTTGCTTTTAGCCTGAAGTGTGACCAGAGGTTGTCTGACTCTGTTCCCTGGCACCACGGTTACTACTCAGAAATGGTTTTGTTAAGCTATTCCAAGCCTTGATGGTATCAATCAATATTCTGGCCCTGGAGTCTATGGGAGTGATAAGCTTATAGGGTCAGTGACTGCACACTCTTGGGAACTTACTGTAAATTAACAGATGCATGTGTCCAAGTGATCAATTCTCTCTGCTGCTTTTCTCCTCTGTCGTATGAAGGTGACTCGGCTCCCTCATCAGAGAAATCACGCAATCATTATCTAAAACTCAAAGTTTCCTTCCTGCCAGGACAAAACATCACTCAGACATATCCTGTCTGGATAGTAAGTTGTTCCCAAAGCCAGGGCAGGGCTATAACTGAGTGCTTAAGTGTGTGTAAACAACTACTGCAAACAGATGGTTATGTTTTGTTGGAAGAGACTATGTCCAGAATAGAATTGAGTTTGTAGTCAAATGAAAATATAATTTAGGGAGATATATGGAGTGGGCAACATGAGCAGCCAATAAAAACAAACACAGTCCCACTGGAGATGAGATGAGCCAGGAGAGGCTGGAGGAAGACAGAGGGAGGTCAGAAAGCCAGAGCTATGGCTTATGGCTGAGCCTAATATATTAAGATTAGTGTTTTAACATGATGAATATGAATGCTGAGCTTTCTGAAGGTGTCACTGGCCTGACGCTGAGAGGGAAGAGTGGGCATCACTGTCCTATGACAGTGGCTATTCAGGCCTCTTTTTGCACACGTTATTGTGTCGTTTGATTTGATTTTCAATGGATAAAATTGCTATTTTGTCCATCATCTACAGCAACCCACAAAGACAAAGTGAAATTATGTAAATTCATTAACAATGTATTTTATTAAAAAATCCAACATGACTGATTATGGAGATCCACAGTTTTACAATGGATACTGATGATTACTGCATGTGCATGCAGGGGTGGATCCACACCCACCTCCCAAATTAGAAGAATGATGAACTGTTAAGTAAACAGTCCACTTGATGAACACTCCCTTTCCTTCCGGAGACTCAAGAATGAAGTCTCATCAGATCTTTATTGATAGATCACATCATAATAATCAACAGGAATCTCTCAGTCACTTAATATGTGTGTACGGAGTGTTCACTCTTATCTCCATTGAAGGGTAAAATCTTATGTATCCATCCTGTATCTGCTTCAGAATTACATGCACTCCTCTCTAACACGTCTTACGTTATCTGTCAGTGATTTGCTCTCTGCTGGCTCAGATAGAGTAAGGAGCTCCATTTGCTTCATTTACTCGTAATTTAGAGCAACTTGTACTTCCCCTGACCTTTCTGCATTTTGGAGCCATTTTCTCTCCTTTTTATGGGACTTTATCACATTTTATTTCTTAGCTGCCCCTTGTCTGTCTGCAGTGTTTAAGTTCATGTCTGCTATCTGACTCAGGTCTTTGTAAGCAAAGAGACTCATGAAAAAAAGCTGCAACACTTTAAAATGATATATGTAACTTTGAACAAATGAAACCAGCACAACTTGAGAAAATGTGTAATGTAAGTGTGTGTCTGTAACACCTCAGGCCTGTTGATCTCCAGAGCAACTTCAACCTCACAGTTTATATGAAAAGCTCTTAATCTGACATTAAAAAAAGAAAACAGATGCAGTTTATGAAAAAGGGATAAAATACACAGTGCAGGTTTCATTTTGGAAATAAAAACTCAGCAAAAAATGGACTGGTAAAACCAGTATCTTTTTTCAAATGAAGCATGCCTGCCAACATCCTTTTTGCTGATCACGGTGGCTGCATAGCCGGAGGTTATTCAGAACAACTGTAGCATATTAGGCCATAATAGGTCTGCCTGCCACAATAAAAGGATATTACTAACACTATGTCCTGTCTAAGACATCAGCATATTGTCTTGGTGTTGCAAAGAAACTGCACATTTTAATATTTTGACATCAAAACTCAGCTTACTTTGACATTGCATAATACATAGAATTTCAGACATTCTTAAGAGAGTGAAAACATATGAACTTCAGACATTACAAAACGTCTAGACAATAAATCTTTACCACTGTCTTTTTTGAAACGTTGCGACTGAAACATTAATGAATCTTTTTTTTTTAAAGGCACCTTATCAAAACAAAGCTTGATTAATTTTGGACTTCTGTTTTTTGTTTTGTTTTTCCCTTTTCTTCTTCAGTCGGTAATTTCCTGCTCGCACTGTTCTTCTATGGTACATTAATAAGTTGTTTAACCTGTTTAGCAGGATGATCAAACAACACGATGTGACAGAAAGGAATAAACAGTGATTTCTTATAAATAGAAAATAAAATGAAAATAGTGACCTGTTTGATGAGTTTGTCCAAATACAGACACATAAGTTTAAAATGGGGCAGTCCTGCATGAATTAATGCCAACTTTGGTACACACAGTGTCCACATACAAAACTATGCAGATTTTTCAGAATGCGATGAGCGTGCACAGCCTCTCAGGTTGCATTTGAGTTTGAACTGATGAGTCGCAGCAGACTGAAGCTCGTCTGTGCGCTCTCATTGAAACTTGGCACCAGCTGAGCGCACACACGGAACAAGTGGCACAGATCACCGTCTCGACAGGAGGATCGAAGGAGAGCAGTGTCGGTACGTTCAATGGCATTCATTGCTCTGCTGACCGGACGTCACTTTTATGTTTTATTAACTATAATTAAAGCCAAAGAGTGAGGGGGGCTGCTGACTTATGGCGAGTTGTGTGGGAGAAGACCAAACCTGAGGTAAGGGACTGTACCAGATATTGAGCATTCTCTTTAATTACGACAGTTACAGGAGTTGGAGAGAGAATTTTTTTGTAGTAAAATAATATTTTTTCGCGCGATTGACCAGTGATGGGGAAAGTGGCTTTCAATGCATTTCGGTGGTTACGCTCCGAAGATGAATCGTTGTGGGTGGAAATTAATGCGTAATTAGTGCCGCGCAGTATTTACATTGCAAAGTGAGTTTCAAAGTGAGTAAGTCACACTCAAAACTGTGCACTGTATCAACTTTTATTCCAGCCTATCACCATTTTCTCTCTCCTTCAGGTCTCATTTCCACCATGTCAGCCAATGAGAGCTCAGAGAGTCAGGCTGCAGGTCAGAGGTCAGACTGGACAACACCTGCACACAGAAGGAGCTGTCCGTCACCCCTCCGTCATCTCCATGACTGTGGGCATCTTCTCCAACAGCTTGCCCTATTCATCCTGGCCAAATCCTACAACCGCATCCGGATCAAGTGCAGGGCGTCCTTCCTGCTGTTTGCCAGCAGTCTGGTGGTCACTGACCTACTGGGTCACCTCATCAGCGGCTCCCTGGTGATTTTGTCTACAGCTCTCGCAAGAAATGGGAGATGTTTGACCCTCACCGCATCGTGTGCGGCGTCTTTGGGGCGTGCTTGGTGTTCTTCGGCTGAGCCCCTGTTCCTGGGGAGTGCCATGGCGGTGGAGCGCTGCATCGGTGTCACGCCCATCTTCCACTCCCCGTGCTGGCTCCCACCACATGAAAAGGCTGCTGGTTATCACAGGCTGCTCCCTGCCCTGGTGGCTGTGCTGCCTGTGCTGCTGCTGCAGAGACCCTACGAGGTTCAGATCTCCAGGAGCTTTTGCTTCTTCCACACGGAGAAACCCAAAGACTGGCTGGATGTGTTCCTGCTCTGCTTTTCTCTATGCTCGGCTGCTCGCACTGCTGCTCTCCATTGTATGCAACGCTCTGACAAGCTGTGTTCTGCTGCAGGCCAGGCTGCGCCGCAAGCATCACTGCAGGGGCACTTCTTACCACACAGAAATGATCTGCCAGCTCCTGGCCATCATGTTGGTGTCTTGCGTTTGCTGGGGCCCATTACTGGTAAGTGCAGGCTGACATTGTAGGAGCTCACTCAAGGTGTTGGGTCAGGTAAGAATGGCTTATTTCTTACCAAGAACAGGAGTTGGAGCTACATTTTCATCCATGCTTATATTAATTGATCTCAGTTTGTTGGTTATTACCCATCTGTTAATACATTTACATTTCCGCATTCTATTGCTTTGATGATCTTTAAGCTATCTGCTAGTTGTCATTTTGGGGCTTTTGAGCATCTCTAAGTACAAAGTGACTGTCACAGACAGTGAAATAGGTTTTGATATATGACAGAAACCTGGTTGGTCCCATTATTTGTGATGAAAATATGAATAGTTTTTCAAAGGACAAAAAATACTGCTGCTTTGTATTTGAAATCTGTCCATCCATCTTAACTCCCTGCTGTTGAAACTCCACTCATTTATCACAGCAAGACCCAAACACTTCAGTAGCTTACTGTGCAGCTCGCCTCCTCTCCGAACTCCTAAAAAACTGTAGTATGTGCAGACCCCTGGAGCACCCACCCCCACCCCCCTTACACACACATACACGCACCCTGCCCTTCAAAATATCCACTCCCCTCTGGTTGAACAAGACATGTATTTTAAGCTCTTACTCCTCCAAAAATGTGCTCTCTATGACATAGTCCCTTCATACCTCTTATTGCTGCATCTCAGAGTAAAGCTCAGTAGCTCAATACACGGCAAATAGATTTTATGGTCCGCTGCAAATAAACTTTAGGGTATCTAAAATCTGTTTCCCATCAAAACCTGCTTTGTTTAATGACCAATTTGCACCAAACATGGTATGGTGCACACAGCGCAGAGGAGCTTGGGAAACACTGCGCTATTATTTTGAAAGTCTGGATAAGCACCTCGGCTGCCGTGAGCAAACTTTGTGATGGGTGTGACTCCGTACATAATTTGTCATAATGAAAGTCCAATGAAAAAAGCATCTGTATGTTTGCCAACTGAACATGACTGAGTGAGATTGAAGTGATATTTTAAAAGCAAACACTGTTCGGTGAGAATCAGTTTAACAGTTTATTCTCACTGTAACTTTTTAAACTTTAGTCAACAACTGTTGTTATTTCTGAGTCATCATGTGAAAGATGCCTGTGTATTGAATCATTGCACATTTGCGGAAGATAATGAATGTCTTGCTCAAGAGAAGATGCCTGATGATTGAAACCATCAGTCTCCAAAAGACGAGCTGGAAAACATAGTTGCAGCTTTATAAAAGATTATTCCAAAAATCATTAGCATATTTTACAAAAACAGTGAGGGCAAAGCAGGAGGAAGCCATCAATCACTCAAATTTCTTCAATTAAGACTTAGAGATTTGCGTAAATTCTGTTGAATAATTCAGTTAAGTGCTACCTAATCTGTCCAGAACAACCAGTGTTAATTATTTATTTGTATATTTCTGTCTATTAAGGTCTGCACTGTAAGTATAGCTATAGTGTTTCAACTCCTTCCTTCATTATTTTATGACCACTCCACCAGATTCATGTCATCATTCTCAGCACCAGAGCCACAGACGAGCCCACGTCCCTCACTCTGCTGACGGTGGTACGCATGGCCACGTGGAACCAGATCCTGGACCCTTGGGTCTACATCCTGCTGAGGAGAGCTGTTCTGAGGAAAATCTTCAAGTTGTCCCACTGCTGCTGGGGTTCAACGTCTCAAGACCTGCACAGCTGGCAGCGCAGCATGCTCCGGAGCTCCATTGAGACCAGCAACTCTGGTGCCGGCCCGTCTGCCTGCCACTGCCTCAGCAGGTTACCTCCTCCAGATACTACGATCAAATCAATTACCTGAACCCTGGTCTGGATGGTTCTGATCTGAGGACTGAGAAAAAGACGGAGACAGCTGTGAAGATGTGGAGAAACTTTGTTGAAATAGGATCATCTGGAATATTGTGCACACTACATAATGAAGAGTCTGTTTCATGTTGCAAACTGATCACCATGAAGTAAAGTATTGTGGTGTATTGTGTACTTTTTGTATTTAACTTTCAGCTCTGTTTTATGCTGCATTCACTCTGGCTTGTGCTTTTTGTATAGCAAAAGCTACTGTCTTTATTATTAATTCTGCTGAAATTTACACATGGCAGCTCCAGGCTATGCCTATTTTTTTCTTATATATTTTAAGTGTTAATGATTATATCATACAGATAGTATTGAATCATCACAGTCTAGTTGTGTGTTAAATGTTTTTTTACTGTAACCTGCTGATTTATTACTTGGAAACTATCTATCTATCTATCTATCTATCTATCTATCTATCTATCTATCTATCTATCTATCTATCTA
>NC_066849.1:10794350-10808567 GCF_001640805.2 Lates calcarifer
TTTGAAAAGACAAGAGGAAACAAAAATAAACAGCCTTGTGCAGAGCTTGCTTAATGGATGAATTCCCAGGACATCCAGTGCTTAATTCCACTCAAAGTAAGGAAACGCACCCTTAGCAAAAACAGATGATATTATCAGGTGTCATCCTCAGAGTGACGGTACATAGCCCAGTTTGTATTCATGCTAATATACTTTAAAATGATGTGCTTTCTTATTAATTCATAAAACCTGTACCAGAGCCAGAAGTCCTGAATATCATGTTTTTTTCCAGATCAGTATTATTTCACATCTCTCCATCAACTTGGCACTAACGAGGCTACGTCCTCTGAGGAGCACCCTCCCCCCTTCTCTCTGTCTGAGGTTGACATGATGAAGAAGAAGAAGAAGAAGAAGAAGAAGAAGGGACAGCTGCCTTGATTATCTCGCCTTTATTCTCTCAAATTGAGAGCAGAGCAAGTTTGGGACTGCGACTTGAATGTGTGTCACCAGGAGAAGCTTAATGAGATGTCAACTGTCGGGGGGTTTCTGTGTAATTAATTGGCCCCTGAGCAAAGAAAAAAAGCGAGAGAGAGAGAGCGAGCAAGCAAGAGAAAGCAGTGCCAATCATTAAACCCTCACACCGCGAAACGGGTGCCACTTAATCCACCTCTGCTCTCAGTCGAGCCATTAGCCTAATTCCTTGCACTTTAGAAGGTGTACAGTTACTGTAATGATAATGATCAACACCTGAATTATTTGTGCCTCTGTAAGCAAATACAGCGGAGTCGTTATACACCTCTGCTCATATCTGAGGATGTCTGCCCCATTAGGATAAAAGGATAACACTGGACATATTCTGTACACATCCCATAAAAAAAAGTACAAAACAAATGATTAATTATTTCCTGCCATCCTACTAGTATTGCCATAGCTAGTTCTTGTGCCACAGACCACCGCTCCTGTCCCAGCTCATCTGTAAGTCATCGTGATGAAAAACGCTCATCCGCAGCTAAAAATAGTCCCTAAAAGTAAAATTTGCTCCTGTTTCTGTAATATCTGCAAAAACAGATAAACAGTGCCCAGTTGCTTTAGGAAACTATTTAGCCTGTTAGCACATATTTTTGACCTATTTCTAAAGACTTATGATTTTGGTAGAGACCAGTGGACCAGACATTATGACCAGATATTATGTGCACTGTTGCTTTGGGCCTGTGTCTGAATTGACTCCCTTATTCACTGCTCCTTATAGCAGACGCTTAACTCAATTTTTTTTAGAGATTTTGTTTTGGTGATGCTTCAATTGTATGCGTAACACTTTGTGTTATGTGCTGTTTGCTTTATTTGTATTTTGTGTGTTATGTGTAGGCTGTTTCATGACTGACTAAAACCAAAAACCGAAGTAATTGCTTTGTGAAGTTGTTGCAGACATGTCATGGACACTATGTTTTTCTATTACATTGAATAGTTGATTGAGATTGGAGAACTGAACTGGCACTAAAATAAAGTGGCATAAAACGTAGAGCACTAGATATTAAATAGGGAGTGATTTGGGGCGTTATTTTCATGGGATTTGTTAGCAGTGAGCCTTATCCTTTAAATCCAAGGTTGATTATGGTAATATGAGCCTCTTTGTCTTTTTGTTCTTTACTCATGATTCTTCACTGACCTCTGCCCAACCCTGCACGCCTGTACTCTGTACCCTTCTTAAACTGGGAGGTGGGGGGTGCAGGCAGAGGCTGGAGGATTTTAGGCACATTGAAAGCTCTACTGCAATATTAGAGGCTGACTGATGGGGTTTGCTCTGAAAGCAATTATGATCCTGGGTTCCCCCTGGGAAGTGTATAAACAGGATCATACTGATGAGTTTGGAGTCAGTGTGTGGGCGGTAATTGACTGGGACTGGAACCAGAGCCATACTCCTAACTGCTTACTCTTCCTGTGCTGCCCCCTCTGAACGCCATGGCTTTGTGTAATCCAGTTGTCATCACATTGGAAGTCGCTGAATTGCCCAGTGAAGTTGAACTTATTCCCTTTTTAAGATAGTGTTAATCCGGGAAAGTGTATTGCTTACGAAGTTATACAGTATTGATCAATGCAGACGTCCCTCTGCCCGCATGATAATGTGCAGACGGTAAGTATGTGTCTGTGGGTGTCAGCAAGAGTTCATCAAAACTAAAGGACCATTGTGCCAATTCAAGGGTGATTATCAGCTACCTGTTACATACATTTGATTTGATCAGTCATTCACTTATTCATTCACTCAACAGTCTGTGGGCTGCATCTTCAGCTGCATCTGAAATATTCTCCATCTGATTTTGAAAGCCTCTCTCGCTGTGCCACAGGGCTTATAAGTGGCTATTTCCCAGCATCATCAAGCTGTCAGAAGCTTGGGGAACTTCAGCATCAAAGTCAAGGACATTTTTTTATTGTTCCACAGGCACTTTAAACCACGCCACACCAGCCATGTAACCTTCAATTGCCTTTTACTAGTTTAACACATTCCCTGACTATTAAAACCATTAAAACTTGCTTGGGAGAAATTGTTTGGTCAGTGCCGAGGGGAAAATGCTCTCTATCTGTTGTATGTGGAAGAGGAAACGGCTAAAAGGACTGGGATTTCTTCTCGGAGAGGGCAGGGAGGTGTGTTTGTGCAGCGAAGCGTGTAATTCACTCCAGCCTACCTGTTATTGAGGGAGGGGGTCTGCACACAGACTGCGCAAACACACTCCTACAGGAAATGGCTTCTTTTTGGGTAATGTGTTAGGGAATGAAAATACCTGTTTCTCAATGCATGAAGACTGTGATTGTGTGTGTGTGTGTTTGTATGTTTGTGTGAACAGAAGGGATTACAACAGGTTTTGGATCTAGATACTTTTTAGACAGTTGGAGACTCTTGCCAGAGAAACATGATTGTATTACATATCTGGGGCCACATCGAACTCTGCACAAAGATTTAAGGACATCCCCAGACACCACACACACACACACACACACACACACACACACATACAGGGCAATCATTCAGTGTGGGGGTCAGAGATAGTGGGAGAGTATTATATATATATAGCAGTGGGAGAAGCACAGCCTGTGGTGGTAATATCACCTGTATCCACAAACACACACACACACGCACACATCCCCACCTCAGAACCTGATGGAGTGTGAAGCTCAGAGCACAGTTCAGAATGCCAATGTAGCTCTCTATTAAGGTTGGGAATAATTCATGTGAAGAGTCTCTGGGTTTTTGCTGTCGGATCATTCAATCCAAGCTTGCCTTTTTCAACTTTGAAAACCTGGTTGGACATAACAACACGAATACCTGGTCATAACAGTACAACAGCTCTGCAGTATACTGTATACTATCTTTGCAAAGGTACATGAACTATCCTCTCAGTGAACTGTGTATATTATACTGGAGCCAGTTGTGACCAGTACATACACTCCTTGTTTTCTGGAAGTGAACATTACTCTGAGACTGTGGCTGACTTAACAGGCTGATGTGTATTCATGGCATTCCTACAAAATGAAAAGACTGCACAGAGTAACCTCTGCTGTACTGTCAACCACAATAAGCCGCAGAACATTTGAATAATAGGATACCTGACAGAACAGACCAGAACGAGTCTAGCTGCTCGATTCTGTGCCAGTTACGCTCACATCCTATTTGGATGGAGATGACAGTGTAATCATAAAGGGCAGGTTATCAACTTTAATTTTGGGCTGTTTTTGTCTGAAGTAATCATTGTGTGTGTGCTTTTGACAAAAAGTTACATTAATCTATGAATATAAATCTAAAAAGCTACTGGAGTTAAATTCCAAACTTTTAGCTGCATTGTCAGACATGCTTTATATCAAGCTTGTGGTAAGTGCCCTTGTCGTGTCTACATGTGCTGTTGTACAGACTGTACTGAACTCTTTCAGGGTCATTGATTTTCCCCCTTGGCAGCCAGACTTTAAGGTTAAACGATGATATGACCTTGATGGCACAGGTTGCAGATTCATTAGAGCTGCTAGCATGCCAGCACCCACTTTGGCCCAGACTGAAATATGTCAACAACAATTGGATGTACTACCATGAAATTCTGTTAAGGCATTCATGGCCCCCAGAGGATGAATCTCTAGCACCACCATGAGATTAGTTCCAAGTGAAATGATTCAACAAATATTGTATGGATTTCCATGAAATGTTTCAGCTTATACAGGCGTCAGCTGTGCTCACCAGAAATGCCAGTTCTGTCATTTCTATTCAGGCTCGCTCCTTTTCCCTCTCATCTCCTTACGTTCAGTAAAGCAGATTCGTTAAACCCCACAAAATTAGCAAGTTTTTCTCTCATATTGGAACATTTTCAGTTCACACAGAAGTGTCAATTCACACCACCCCACGCAAATTTGTATCTACTTGTGTCTTTCCATTGACTGTCAATGTGATCATGCTGTCCTGAAGCACATGGTGAGAAACGTTTGGACACCCTCAGCTTTTCACAGCCTTTCAAATGTCATACTGTAATCTTTAAAAAGAGAAAATCTAAATGCTTGATAAAACGGTACTTTGGATTATTATCACTGTTTCACAGCCAGTCCTTTGATATTCTCAGAGTGACACTGCTATGGTTTCTGACCTGTGATCTTTCACCTCCACAGTCTCTGAAGATGCGCTGCAAGACTTGCGCCCTAGTGACCAGCTCCGGCCAGCTGACTGGGAGCAAAAGGGGTGAAGAAATCGATCACTCTGAGTGCGTCATCCGTATGAACGATGCTCCTAACATAGGCTATCAGCGGGGACGTTGGCTGGCGCACTAGTCTGCGTGTCATAGCTCACTCCAGCCTGCAGAGGGTGCTGCGGAGCCGGCAGGAGCTGCTCAACGTGAGCCAAGACACAGTGTTTATCTTCTGGGGACCAAGCAGCTGCATGAGAAGGGATGGAAAAGGCCATGTTTACAACAACCTCAGGCTGTTAAAACCAGCTGCTGCCCAAACTGAAAGTCTACATTATTTCTCGGATCAAGATGCTCAAGTTTGATGAACTATTTAAAAAGGAAACAGGGATCGACAGGTACATGGACAGCAGATCTGTGCATGTGAAAAGAAATGCAAATACGAGGAAGGGAACAACACACAAACACACATACAAAATTGTCATCAGTTTTAGCCACGTAAAAGTGAAATTTGCAGTGAGGGACAAGAACGCCACACACTACACTACTTTTTGAGAGGATAATTATTAACAGGATTTAGATTGAAACGGCTCTGAAAGAAGATTTTTATGGGATTTGATAAGAGGTGTTATAAGGAAGGCCTATAAGGACTTTGATTTGGTATCACAAGCTTGCTGTTGCCCCACTGATGTCAGGCTTAGGGGAGCACTGCAAAGTATTTTTCCCATGTAGTGCAACCATATTTAAAAATCATATTTTGATTTCATTTGGAGCCTTTCAGAGACACTATGTTTCCACAAGCAAAAAAAAAACAACATGGTGAGTAAGCATTAATCAGAGTGATGGAGGAGGGTGAAGCCAGTGAACTTTTTTTTCTTTAAGCAGTATTGATGGGGAGTGGTTGGCCACTCTGCTCAACAGCATCAGGATTTTTAGGCGAGGGAGTGCCATCAGCTGCCAAGCCAAAATCGCTTTAGTGAGACATTAGTATTACTTAGCCGTTTATTTTCTGACAGGCTGGTATAAAGCTTGTCACAAATATTTTTGTTTTAAAATGAGGGTAAGAAACTATTATCAACCAGAATATTTGTATCAGGAGGATTCTTGTGGTCTTGATGCAGAAACCCAAATAGGACATTTTACATATTATTATATTATTTATTGTATTATAATACATTATAAATGTAATATACAGTATATACTGCACTTTTGGGACATTTTCAATGTACATTGTCAACATACAAAAGAATTTCTTTCTTTTTATTCCCTCTATGAAACAGATGTAAGATTCTCCATTTGATACTTGATGTCTCTTTCATCTACAGTGCAGGTATCTGCACTGGTTGACTGAATATGAGTTAACAAAAATAGTAACAAAAGAACCAAACAAAGACATTTTGTTGCCATGAATTTAGCTCCTCATATAGACTCATTTATATGTGAACACTAATCCCATAGTGGGCATTAGAGGTTTTTTGCCTTCATCTGTATTTATCTCTGAAAACTGAAGAAGACAGCCTTGTGATCCTCTCTTGTCTTCCAGGAAGAGTTCCAACTCCTGGTTGAGTACCGGCTGGTTCACCATGGCCATAGCCCTGGAGCTGTGTGACAGGCTCAACGTGTATGGCATGGTGCCACCTGACTTCTGCAGGTAGAATCAAATGATTTTTTTTTAAATCTAAGATTTGTAGTTGCGTAGCAGGATTCTTTAATTAAAAGGTGACAGTGTGCCCCATCAGAACTGGTTGATCAGTGGAAATGCTCCCTCTCTACCACTTCATCTGCCCCTTAGTAAGAAGCTACAAATAGCAAAAATAAAATAGTAATATTGATATCTGCTTCTAATAAACAATGCATTAAGTTTGACAAGCAGTCCATTCTGTGAGATACATTTTGTTCATTTATTTAGGTCAATTAACACATCTATCTACTTTAACTTCAACAACTTGCTATATGTAAGTTATTGCCATTGCCACACAGCCAGCATAGCATTAACAGCTGTTTACTTGAGCCATAACTGCATTTACAGGACAAGAGGTTAGAATACACTCTGGTCAGTGCTACTCTATCATCTTCTCATGTTGAACTGAGGGCAGACTGAATGCTACAGTAACTCACAGTCACAAATGACAATGACATTACAAGACTGGATGGACCAGGGCTAGTCAGTTAGCAAGCTAACTTCAGGAAAAGAAAAGAAGTGATAGGGATAGAGGCAAAACAAGAGTTAACACTGGTGACAGGTTTTGGTGAGTAAAGGAATGAAGTTTCAACTTGAAATGTTTCTTCTAGACTGTTAAGTAAACAGCTGTTAATGCCAACATTGGCTGTGTAATACTGGCAAAAAATGTACATATAGCACCTTTAAACTCAGGTGAAGCCTGGAACATTAGATATACTAAAATACATAAAATATAAACAAGTATGTAAAACATACAGTAAAACCTATTACACAATGTCATATAAAGTAGGCTACAATATACATCAAGTGAAAGCATAACATAAACCCATATAAGCTGGAATATATCTGGCCATCATTATCCAACTATGAATTGATTGTCTCCTTGCTGTTGTTTCATTTTGTTTTGTCTTATTGGTGTCTTCAAGCAGGGCACTTAACATGTTCTTAAGAGTAGTTCATCTAAACGTCCCTCAGTGAGACTCAAAGTGAAAGCTCAAGGTCCACAAGTTGTACTGTTACATGATGTTTTTTTTTTTTTTTTTATAAGTATTGAGGTCAATGAAAGCTAATTTTTATTACTGGTTTTAATCATTTGCATTTGACATTGAAATTCAGAGAACACAGAACTATAACTGAAAGAAATAAAGCAATGTTTGTCAGTTTCCTAGCAACGGTGTTAAAATGACTTAAACCATATGAATTCCAAGATTATTGTGTCCTTAACTTTTTAAGTCAAAGATGCAACCTTTTAAGCTCCACTGTATGTTTCAGCAAAATGAAAAATTATGATCTCACCTTGTTAATTATACTTACAGGGGAACACATTGGCACTAAATAATAATAAATATCAATAATCAAATATAATAATAATAATAATAATAAAACTATGAAGAAAATCTTCAAGACATAAAAATTGTTTCGAACAGCCACTCTTTGCAAACACCCAGTTTCATCTGTTAAATTATACATGCAAGACACCATCAAAATGCCTTCTCCTCAGGACTTAAAATTTCAGTTTGTCACTTCCTGTTTGATCGAGTGGGGCAAATAGTGCATGAGGAGGGTGGGACGCCCTTTCTGCTGCAGCTTCACACTGATTTACTGTGTGCTGATGACACGGGAGTGCTTCAGCATAAAAACCTTGTCTGGTGCATCTTTAACGATGTCTTCAACTTGTAATGACAATGTAACATTTACACCCTGCAGTGACAAATTCAGAGTCTTTTACTGCCATGCAGTCATGCAGGCGAATGACTGGAATTTTAGCACCAGAGATTGCATTCATTTTGACATTTTACAATACAAGTAATACATTTCTCTGAATAGGCTGAAAATACAAAGCGCGGCTGTTTAATGTGCCTAATGTGACATTCAGGTTCAATGGAAATAGGAGAATAATTTGGCTAATATTGTTCTCTTGTGGATCTGTGTGGGCACAGAGGATTGTTTGACACATTATGGTATTCACAGAGAAATACAGGCCAGACCGAAGTGACTCTCATGTAACTGAGTCTTCCACTGAGCTCGGTGTGCCCGAGAGTATCAGAGGAATAATACGGTGCATAATGAACACATCTGTGAGCCCAGATTCTTCTGATCTTTCTGCTTTTCTTTGTTCCTGTCTCCATTTCTTCCCCACTGTGACTCACTTCCTCCACCTCCCCCACTCCATCACATAACTACCCCCTCGCTATTTCCCTACATCCCTCCCTCATACTTTGACTTTCATGCCTTTTCATGCTTTACTCCTCTCTCTTCGCATCTCCTCTGCTTCCCATGTAGGTCCTCCTCCCATCCCTCAGTGCCGTATCATTACTACGAACCCTTGGGGCCCGACGAGTGCTCCATGTACCTCTCCCACGAGAGGAGTCGACGTGGAAGCCACCACCGCTTCATCACAGAGAAGACAGTATTTGCAAAGTGGGCTCGAACCCTCGACATTCACTTTTACCAGCCAGACTGGAAGCCTGCCGCTGCAGTTGCCAGCGCGAACAGCTCGTACGCTCCAGCTACAGCTGGATCCTGAGACTCACTCCAGAGATGATCCCCAGAAGTGTTGGATGTGTGTGTGGACAGTTGCCAGCGTGCAGATTCTCTCTCTGACCAATGTGAACACATGAGACAGCAATAGGACAGAGCAGGCCTGCTGCTGTGGGCTGTTAGCTGACTGCCTAAGCAGCTTGGCAGAATGGGATCATTGCATAATAGCAGCACAAAGCCTCAACAATGTTTTGGAAGTGTAACTATAATAGGATGAATTTCATACTGGAATCAAAGCCATGGGGGTTGGCTCAAGTGTGTTTTTTAACTCTGTGTAGAGCTGCTTTAATAACACTAGAGCTGTCAGAGAGGGGACAGACGATGAGACAGTACACTGCTGCATTAACTGGAGTATGACTGATCCATTTTCATACATTAAAGCTGAACACAGATTCATTGAGGACACTGAGGTCATGTTCTCAGCATTGTTTGTGGGATTGTGGGGTTTTAATGACCTGAGAAGGAATTTATATTCTGCATTTACACACAATTCATACACTCTGTTTTTCAAACCTAATTGTGATATTTTTAGAGTCACTATCTTTCATTTTTTCAACTCTTAATTTATTTAATTTATCCCTTTTCAGTGAGGCAGTATGAATAATAAGACAACCACAGCATACAGTCTTGTCATACATGTCGGCAACAGAGCTTTCGTACTGCAGTAAGCCAATTATACACGTGTACGAATGTGTTGTAATAAATTCAAGAATTAAAATATTAAACTAATGTAACTACAGTGAGTGGGAGAAGGAGTATTATTTATTGATATGTGTGCAGAATTTGTTGGCAGCTCTTAGAGTTTAAGATATTCCAATGTAAGTGAAGAGAAACCAGACTGTATCATATTTTTGAAGTGATCCATTCTGAGGTAATTTCAGTTTCTTATTATGACCTAACTGATTCTTAGTCTATGATAATGGAGGGCAGGCAGCCTTCCAAGCAGCAGTGAGTCAAACAGTACAGCCAAATATTGTCATAAATGGGTTTTGTGTCTAATGATCTGTTTAGGTAACTAATGATTATTTTCATTAACAATTATCGGTGCAAAACCCAAAA
The DNA here is from genome assembly GCF_001640805.2 of Lates calcarifer. Taxonomy (NCBI): domain Eukaryota; kingdom Metazoa; phylum Chordata; class Actinopteri; family Centropomidae; genus Lates; species Lates calcarifer. The sequence continues at coordinate 10,804,266 of NC_066849.1, forward strand.
ATATGCTTTTTTTTCCCCAAAAGTTGCTTTTCTGGTCATGTCAGCCACTCAAAGCACTTTACACTACAAGTTACATTCACCCATTCACACACACACACACGTACACAATATAGCACTCTAACTCACACACCTATTCATACACAGACGCTACTTGGGGTGCAGTATCCTGCCCAAGGATACTTCGGTACACAGACTGGAGGAGTCAGGGATCGAACCACTGACCTTGTTTAGTGGGTGACTCGCTCTACCTCTTGAGCCACAGCCATCCCTTGTGACATCTAGAGCGTTTTTTTGGGACTTCTTTGTTTAGAGAGAGACACTATATTCAAATGTTTTTTAAAGTTGGTAGCAATTCATACTAAAAATAAATTAAAGGAATGTAGTATTTCTACACCAGATTTATATTCCTGAAGAAGGCTTTAAACAACATTAAGACCATCATCTGGGGAGATAAAATGATACTAAAATACACAGCTGAAGAGTTACGTGGAAAATTAAAATGTGAAAATTTGGAAAATGCGAATCCTTAGACCACGTGTAGAAATTTTTACATACTGTGTATAAATTATGTTCTTTAAACCCTCTGGTTCAGAACAGATGGCCCTTCAGAAAGACCCTGCCAGCCATGTGTCTGATACTTGAGGCCATGATTTGTCCTCTTATTAAAGCCAAATGTCAGAACAAGCCCTCAAAGGCATTTCTCCTGACAACAGAGCAAGTCAGCTGCTGTAACACGGATACAAATGATCACATCAAAGTGTCTGAGGCAACCTCCTCCATCCTGACCCACGGGCTTCTGTCTCAGCCTCTCCAGCATACAGAGGAGAGCTGGTTGTTAGCAAGGGATTATACTGTGCTAACCAACCGTATCTCCAGGGTGAGAGGAGCAGTGCAACCACTGCAGCATCCCAGATGTGCCGTCCTGCAAAAAAAGGCATTGACTGCTGCCTGTTCCTGTGTTAATTCAGGTTTTACCATCAGAGCCTGTACTCTGGTGGAATCTTAATTCTGCAAAGCTCTCAGGTGCTCTGAGAAAAGCCCATGCAGTGCTGGGGTGTCATGCTAAGTGCACTGGCTGCTCCTCAGATCTGCGCTGTGTGCTCTGCACACCAATTACTGGCCGTTCAGGTAGAAAGGTTGGATTTTAAAGGCTTCAGAGGACAATCAGACTGCAAATGAGCCTGCTGTCGCAATCTTAAACACACGCTTGGGGCCACATCATGATTTTCATTGACCTTGGAAACATCAAGAGACAATAAGGATACTGAAGTGCTTAGAGCCAAAGGTGTGACAGGCATTGCTGTTTAAATTGAGATCTATATATTTAGGAACATAACTCCCATATTAAGTCAATTTTTTTTGTCTAGGTGCAGTAAGTTCATGTAGTGTCTCCAGTGTCATGATGACAAAACCCCAGGAAACAAACAAACGCGATCAGTTGTGTTAATTACTGAGCACAAGAGGTGCTGGCAGGCAGATTTTATTACCCTCAGGCTAGCTGGTCCCCCTTGTTTCTATCCTTTAAGTCCCACTAAACTAAGCCATTTATCATTCAGGTGTGAGAATGCCATTTATCCTCTCATCTAAGTCAAGAAAAGAAAAAAAACAAAACGTTTTACTGTTCCTTTAAGATGTTCTGGGTTCAGCCCCTTGATGCAAAACTCTGTGTGAGCCCTGTGATGTTGTAGAAACTAGATATTAGGGTGTAATGATTGATAAAATTTACATTTGGATTCAGTATTAAATAGTGGTGTCGAGACTCAGTATGTTTCTGTGCAAAAATAAATAGAATGTGCCTTTCCATTTTCAAATGATAACATAACATTTAGCATCAGTCTTTCATGTCATGCCATGTCACGTATAATGAAGAGATGCAAATATTTAATAATTTCTTAGCAGTGATACGTGAAAAAAAAAAGTGTAAGTATTTGTAATATAACACCAGCAATCAGGTGTGGTGACGAAAACATTGGCTTTTCTCCGGATATTCACTAAAATATTTGGTGAATTGTTTAGTACAGCATTTTAATCGAGTCAGAGTCTGTACTAACAGAATGGTGAGACCCTATTTACTGTTTAATGCTATGAATGTAACTCTTATTAACTGGAAAAACTTTGGCTTACATATTAATGTGGGCTTTCAGCTGTTTTAATTATAATTATCTCAAACATAATCAGAGACAGTGCGAGAAACGGTAATACCTTGTATTTTTCTTCAAGAATAAATATCTGCCTAATCTCCAGATTCTTAATTTCCATTACTGATGTTCCAGTCCCACTTGATGCAACATCTATTCAAACAGAGCAGCAGGATAAACCCAGTTTAATCTCTTCGTCAGTATTTTTCATTGTGACACATATCACACATACTGCAGCCACATACCTGCTGCTGATAAGCATGGTGTCTGAAACTGCCTAACCTACAGATCTGCCCTGTTCTCAATAGCTGAGCTTTATCAGCTGTAATATACAATCATCCTATAATGCCAAAATGTTTTCGAGTTACAAATTCATGAATGAGTTCTCCCTTAGATTCATAACATATCACCAAGTCTCATCAGCTCTAACCTTTTTTTTTTTATAGCCAGGATCCATTAAAACAAGTGGTTAGACTGAACCTTTTATTATTTAAATACAGGACTGTGTTGTGAATCTTCACTGACACCTGGTGGTCATACCTGGACTCAACATTTTCTGTTCAGACTCCACAACCTAAAACCACTAAATAAAACTTGTAGTAGTTATGTAAGTAGTAGTTATGTATATACTACAGATGTAGATATAGAAGTGTAGCATAAGGTAGAGGTGTAGCACCTTAACAGTGTCATGAGTAAAACTATTTTTGAACTGAGAAAAGAGCAAAATGAAACATTAATTTAATGGTTAATCGTTGTATTAATTCTTTCATCTTTATTCATATGGTGAATTCTGATGTTTTACCAATCACATGGACTATTTAAAAACCACTACGAAACTTAACTATGGTGGCAATAGCAAGTCCTTTAATGCTTGCTACACCTTAATCACATTCAATTTCAATCAAATTAAATTAACTGTTAGATGTAAATGTCAAACTGAAATGATTTCTCTTTAACAGATTTACAAGACTGACATTTAACTTCCCATAAGTTTCTCACTTGATGTTTATACTTTTACATTTTTGCACATCACTATTTTTTTAAATTTCTTTGTTGACATTAACATTATTCAGGAAGCATTTTTCTGGATTTTGGAACAAGATTAGTAAACATTAGGGAAGAGGTAGAGGCCAATGTTCAACAAGGGTCCCGAGTGAGAACCAAACAGGGGACATGATGGTATGTGATATACATCTTAAACCAACAGGTCACTAAGACACCCCAGTGGGATCAGCCAGGCCCATATGCTTAGAGCCACAGCCTATAGACAGTTTCTCTAAAGGACAGAGGATCAAGCACATTAAAGATTAATTTGTGAGTGCTTAAGGTGGAAATTGTAAAATAAAACAGTCAAAGAAACAGATTTCTAATGGTTCATTACAATATTGTTGTAGTACTATTGTTGAGTATTTTTGTGTGTTGGCTCGACATCTACATAAAACCAGTACTTCAACTTTGCTTTTGGCTTCAAATGTGTCACAGCTGTTTGTTTGCCTAAAACAAAAAAGCCTGACATTTCCATTTTCAACAAATCCCTCCCGCTGAATCTTAAATTAGAAAGCAGTCAACTGCTGAAAACAGTCTGTAAATCAAGTGATTGACCCTAATTTCTCAGATTAAAAAAGTTTAATAGAATCTTCCATTTTTTAGAACAGAATAATCTTCATAATGACACTGTCTTTGGAATAGAACTGATGCTCCATTGTCCATGGAATGTTGAAAAACAGGTCATTTCATTTGTATACCTTCAGCCAAAAACACTTTACTACAGACTAGAGTTGTTTGAGGAATGTTTTAATGGCAAAATGGCACCAACTGCATCAACAAATGACACTACAAGGTGCTTTGCAGGTAAAGAAAAAAAAAAATGATTTGCTTGCCTCAACTACAACATTGAAGAAGAGTGTGGCATTTGATCAGAATTTTACCTTACTCAGTATATTTTGCTCTGACATGTAATACTTGTGGTCAAGTGGTTGTAGAATGATAATCAAATGTTTATTTACTTGAGTAGAATGAATTCTTCAGCTAAATTTCTACATGCTGTGTTGACTGAATAACCCTTGCTGTCTCCATGTTGTAACCCTCACATGCTCTTCCTTTTCTCTTCATCTACTGCCTCCCTGTTCTGGATCACAGATAATGAGAAAAACAGCAGAGAGCT
>NC_066849.1:10815963-10836465 GCF_001640805.2 Lates calcarifer
ATTGTTCTTTCAGGCAAATAACCTCATGTCTTGCAGGAGAAGTCCATCATCCACAATTAAAACTGCCCTCTCATGCCAGCAGTGCTTGACTGGTCCCTGTGGTTGGTTCCTGTCCCTTGTTGAGAGACTGTCCAGCATAGAGTCAATGTAGATCTTAGTCCATCCATCATGTCATTGTCAGCACACGTAGCACCATCTTTGAGTGGGGAGCAACAGATTATGTCGACTGGCTTTTACCAGATGTGTGTGTTATTGTGAGACTGTCCTCATATAAAAAACAACCACATATGTTGTTTGTGCAAGCACTTTATTACGACCCACAGTTTAGTATTCTTGTGAAGCAACACCCAGTCACTGTAGTAATTATGACATCTATTAAGTAGGTGTAGTATCAATAGTGAAAAAGTCCACACTAGAAGGTGGCTGGAGTGGATGGTCAAACAAGCATAAGAACTTCACGTGAGAGACCTGGGATTGGTTCCTGTTTAGAACATCACAGTTACTATTGTTTCTTTTAGCCAAAACCACTTTTCCTGAACCTTAACAGGTACTTTTTTTTGCCTAAACTTAACCAGGTCTGTTTTTATGCCTAACCTAATTGTTCTATAACGCTGACCTCATGTGTGTTAGTGTTACCATATGGTTGTATGAGTTGGGAGACTTTTTGGTAATTGTGTAAAATTACCACATTAAAGTATAGTATATTTTTGGATATGTCATGTACACACTTTTCTTCTACAGTTAAAACTCCTTCGTCTTTTGTAGGCTTTGATTTACATTTCCATACACTGTTGTAGAGTGAGCGTTATCTGCTTAGAGAGCTTGAACTGTAAACAGTAAATTTTAATGCAGTGGAAACAGAAAATATTCAGTTTTCAATAACATAATCATCTATCACATCACATCACTTCTGTAATTTTACTTTTACTTAGTAGTAGTTGAGAAAAGTATGTCACAAAAATTCCGTAAAATATACGAGTATGGGTATAAATAGCTCATTGTCAGATACAGATTCAGTTATCACAGAATCTGTTAAGGTTTTATGGATCTCTAAAGCTGAGGAATTGTACAAGATGTTACAAATCTTTTCACCTTAAACTCAGCAGATGGAGACACAATAACAAAGATTTTCTTCCTTAACCCTGTGTCGACGAACACGCAAACGCTGTCCTGGTTTACAAAACTGCAGATCTTTCAGAAGTGAGATAAATGATCAAATGTCTTGTCTCTTTACTCCAGGGCAACTGTGTACAATGTTCCCATAATGCTCCTCGCTAATTACAGCTGTATGTCTTGTGATGGGTCAGCATGTTTGTTTTTCTGTGAGGGCCACTATGTACTCTGTGAACAAATGAACCTGACTGTCCTGCTGGCTTAATGTTCACGCTGCTCACACGAGGAATCATTCTGCACAGCAGAATAATTCTTATGTCAAGTTAAGTTGGCAGACTCAGTGCAAGGCCCATTCCAAGTAAACAGAAGAAAATGAAAGAAAGTACAACAACCACTGCATTTAGCATTTTAGCGTCTAAGCATTTTCTTATTTACCTCATCAAACATCTTGACGTCATTTTTTTTGTGAGAAAATGGCGCTCAGATGTTAAAGATAAGGAGCAAGCAGTGTTGAAGGGGTTGAGGAATCAGAACACTAAGATTAAATACCCTGATAGATGGTAACACCACAAATTTTGCCTGTCTGAGTCAGATGATGCCTAACTGTAGTCTTTAACAGAGCTCCATGCCTTTGTAAAGGTCAGATCTTAGGTTCAGTCTGACAATCTCTGTGGGACTATGAATGAATCTCACACACACAGTTACAAAACACCTGCTCCTCCAGTTTCCCTAATGTCTGTTTTGATGCTTGGTCATCTTGGAGGCAAGCCAGGAACTGACAGCACGTCCTCTAATTCTCAGTTGTTTGCCGTCACATAATTCAATTGCCACTCAAGTGTTATGACATGACACAGTATGATCAAATTTGTGTTATGTCTGAACACTAGGGATACTTGAGCTGTTTGACCAGGAAAAGGTGGAAATTTGAGGTGATTACAGCATGAGGAAGCCAACCTGACCTGAATCCAATCTGCTGAGGATTTTCTTTTTCTGCTTTCATCAGTTGTCCCTTCTCGGCTTGATAAATAGCTTTGACACATTTTGCAACTTCCTCCCATGGCACCAACTCTGCTCCATTAACAGTTTCCAAAAAATGAGGGAAAATCTTTTGGTTAGAGATTGGGTAACACGTGGAGAAAAGAAATGATGAGAAGAGACAAGATGAGTGAGAGCAGAGGAACAGTAGCTTTCTTACCTGTGAATCTTGGCACAGGAGTATTTTTGTGATTAGATGGAGATGCGGGGAAGCAAGCGACAGTGCTGCTGGCAAAAAGCCTGCATTATGGGTTATTTTTCCCATCTTGCTCAGTCTACTCCCAGCTCCATCTGTGCCCCACCAACGCAGGTCAGTCTATTACAGCAGCCCCATTTGATGCAGTCGAAAAAAAAGAATGTAATTGCACTTCCATGCCTGTGCTTGCCTTGGCATTGTGACCAGCCACTTCGCTGCTCGTCATTACACCATACAGCAGACACTGTATGATACCACACTTCAAGGTGCAATGTCACCTGGGAGAAGATTTCTTTAGGGAGTCACCTTGTTGGGTAATTTGTGACCATTAGGCTACACGAGAAACTTTAGAAGAGGGTTTCATTAGCACATCGAGAGAGACATTCTGTCTTTACAGAGAGAGCAGACGTTCAGTTTTAGTTTTAGGTTTTAGTTTAGTTCTCAGTTTTGTCTGAATGAAAAAAGAAAAGCTTCTACTTTTTTATTTTGTCCCTTCCTGGACTCTTTTAGTAAGCTGTTTAGACTCTATGAAAAGTATTTCTACATGCAATAATTGAGGGGGCTCATTGTCTGTGTGTTGAAACAAACAGAGGGAAGTTCGAGAGCCATAAGATTTGTGATCAGCTGAGGTAAATTTGTCAGTTCACAGATGAATAAATCATTTTTCACTTTTTGAGCCTAATGTTTCTTTGACAGCTGTGGCCACTGCAATTAACCCATTAACTTGTTTGTAATCTAAGAGGTTTCATATTTATAGATTGTTTTTGTGTGTTTTTTGACCCTCGAGAGACAAGACATTTTGAATTGAATTGAACTGAATTGTTGAAACTTTTATTATTTTCTCTATTCTGAAAAGGAAATAGTGTTCCGAATAAATAGATGAATGAATAAATAGATTCTTATTCTTATTCTGATTCTTATCTTTGACCACTTGTACACGATGAGGTATAATGCTGTTTTCAGGTAAGAAATGTAATGGGGTTTTGATAACAGTACAAAAAGTTTTTTTTAAGTGTTCCAGTAAGTGTTATTTTATATATATTATATATAATATATATATATATATATATATATATATATATAAAATTCATTTAGTATATTTAGTAACTAACATGATAGAAGCAGTAGAGGTTGTCTGGTCAGCTTGACAATGACAAATCTCAAAATCTCATGATTTTTCCTTCGTTTTCCACCTCCCACAATCTGATATAGATTGACCCTGGCTCTGACTTTCCTCACTCTTCTTTCCACTTAGTTATAATTGCTGAAAGAAGAAGCAACAGAGAGTGAAGAGGGCATTTGACAGAACTTCTGTTGAGCAAAGAAATTAAAGAGGAAATGAACTTTTGGAGGATGGAGTCAGCATTTCTTCAAACTTCAGGCATGATAAAGCATTAAAAGTCCTTCAGGGTGCGGCAATAACTAGGATTTGGGAAAAAAATTCTCGTGCCTTATCAAACTTAACTTCAACTTTTATGCAGAGGAAATGGCAAGCTTAATATGACTGCCCCAGGACGATTATGGTTGGAAATGCAGTAAAATGACACTAAAATGCAGCAGCACAGAGTTTAAAATATATATAAGATGAAAAGGGTGGCTGTGTCACTTTCTATGTGCAAAATACAACAAAGTTCAACGACATTTAGTTCAATTCATTTTCCAAATGATAGAATGTATTGAGGATGATGAGAGATTTGGTTTACATGCACTTAGATGAAGTGGCATTTGCTTTTAGCCTGAAGTGTGACCCAGAGGTTGTCTGACTCTGTTCCCTGGCACCACGGTTACTACTCAGAAATGGTTTTGTTAAGCTATTCCAAGCCTTGATGGTATCAATCAATATTCTGGCCCTGGAGTCTATGGGAGTGATAAGCTTATAGGGTCAGTGACTGCACACTCTTGGGAACTTACTGTAAATTAACAGATGCATGTGTCCAAGTGATCAATTCTCTCTGCTGCTTTTCTCCTCTGTCGTATGAAGGTGACTCGGCTCCCTCATCAGAGAAATCACGCAATCATTATCTAAAACTCAAAGTTTCCTTCCTGCCAGGACAAAACATCACTCAGACATATCCTGTCTGGATAGTAAGTTGTTCCCAAAGCCAGGGCAGGGCTATAACTGAGTGCTTAAGTGTGTGTAAACAACTACTGCAAACAGATGGTTATGTTTTGTTGGAAGAGACTATGTCCAGAATAGAATTGAGTTTGTAGTCAAATGAAAATATAATTTAGGGAGATATATGGAGTGGGCAACATGAGCAGCCAATAAAAAACAAAACACAGTCCCACTGGAGATGAGATGAGCCAGGAGAGGCTGGAGGAAGACAGAGGGAGGTGAGAAGGAGGACAGAAAGCCAGAGCTATGGCTTATGGCTGAGCCTAATATATTAAGATTAGTGTTTTAACATGATGAATATGAATGCTGAGCTTTCTGAAGGTGTCACTGGCCTGACGCTGAGAGGAAGAGTGGGCATCACTGTCCTATGACAGTGGCTATTCAGGCCTCTTTTTGCACACGTTATTGTGTCGTTTGATTTGATTTTCAATGGATAAAATTGCTATTTTGTCCATCATCTACACAGCAACCCACAAAGACAAAGTGAAATTATGTAAATTCATTAACAATGTATTTTATTAAAAAATCCAACATGACTGATTATGGAGATCCACAGTTTTACAATGGATACTGATGATTACTGCATGTGCATGCAGGGGTGGATCCACACCCACCTCCCAAATTAGAAGAATGATGAACTGTTAAGTAAACAGTCCACTTGATGAACACTCAACCCTTTCCTTCCGGAGACTCAAGAATGAAGTCTCATCAGATCTTCTTTATTGATAGATCACATCATAATAATCAACAGGAATCTCTCAGTCACTTAATATGTGTGTACGGAGTGTTCACTCTTATCTCCATTGAAGGGTAAAATCTTATGTATCCATCCTGTATCTGCTTCAGAATTACATGCACTCCTCTCTAACACGTCTTACGTTATCTGTCAGTGATTTGCTCTCTGCTGGCTCAGATAGAGTAAGGAGCTCCATTTGCTTCATTTACTCGTAATTTAGAGCAACTTGTACTTCCCCCTGACCTTTCTGCATTTTGGAGCCATTTTCTCTCCCTTTTTATGGGACTTTATCACATTTTATTTCTTAGCTGCCCCTTGTCTGTCTGCAGTGTTTAAGTTCATGTCTGCTATCTGACTCAGGTCTTTGTAAGCAAAGAGACTCATGAAAAAAAGCTGCAACACTTTAAAATGATATAATGTAACTTTGAACAAATGAAACCAGCACAACTTGAGAAAATGTGTAATGTAAGTGTGTGTCTGTAACACCTCAGGCCTGTTGATCTCCAGAGCAACTTCAACCTCACAGTTTATATGAAAAGCTCTTTAATCTCTGACATTAAAAAAAGAAAACAGATGCAGTTTATGAAAAAGGGATAAAATACACAGTGCAGGTTTCATTTTGGAAATAAAAACTCAGCAAAAAATGGACTGGTAAAACCAGTATCTCTTTTTCAAATGAAGCATGCCTGCCAACATCCTTTTTGCTGATCACGGTGGCTGCATAGCCGGAGGTTATTCAGAACAACTGTAGCATATTAGGCCATAATAGGTCTGCCTGCCACAATAAAAGGATATTACTAACACTATGTCCTGTCTAAGACATCAGCATATTGTCTTGGTGTTGCAAAGAAACTGCACATTTTAATATTTTGACATCAAAACTCAGCTTACTTTGACATTGCATAATACATAGAATTTCAGACATTCTTAAGAGAGTGAAAACATATGAACTTCAGACATTACAAAACGTCTAGACAATAAATCTTTACCACTGTCTTTTTTGAAACGTTGCGACTGAAACATTAATGAATCTTTTTTTTTTTAAAGGCACCTTATCAAAACAAAGCTTGATTAATTTTGGACTTCTGTTTTTTGTTTTGTTTTTCCCTTTTCTTCTTCAGTCGGTAATTTCCTGCTCGCACTGTTCTTCTATGGTACATTAATAAGTTGTTAATAACCTGTTTAGCAGGATGATCAAACAACACGATGTGACAGAAAGGAATAAACAGTGATTTCTTTATAAATAGAAATACAAATGAAAATAGTGACCTGTTTGATGAGTTTGTCCAAACATACAGACACATAAGTTTAAAATGGGGCAGTCCTGCATGAATTAATGCCAACTTTGGTACACACAGTGTCCACATACAAAACTATGCAGATTTCTTCAGAATGCGATGAGCGTGCACAGCCTCTCAGGTTGCATTTGAGTTTGAACTGATGAGTCGCAGCAGACTGAAGCTCGTCTGTGCGCTCTCATTGAAACTTGGCACCAGCTGAGCGCACACACGGAACAAGTGGCACAGATCACCGTCTCGACAGGAGGATCGAAGGAGAGCAGTGTCGGTACGTTCAATGGCATTCATTGCTCTGCTGACCGGACGTCACTTTTATGTTTTATTAACTATAATTAAAGCCAAAGAGTGAGGGGGGCTGCTGACTTATGGCGAGTTGTGTGGGAGAAGACCAAACCTGAGGTAAGGGACTGTACCAGATATTGAGCATTCTCTTTAATTACGACAGTTACAGGAGTTGGAGAGAGAATTTTTTTTGTAGTAAAATAATATTTTTTCGCGCGATTGACCAGTGATGGGGAAAGTGGCTTTCAATGCATTTCGGTGGTTACGCTCCGAAGATGAATCGTTGTGGGTGGAAATTAATGCGTAATTAGTGCCGCGCAGTATTTACAATTGCAAAGTGAGTTTCAAAGTGAGTAAGTCACACTCAAAACTGTGCACTGTATCAACTTTTATTCCAGCCTATCACCATTTTCTCTCTCCTTCAGGTCTCATTTCCACCATGTCAGCCAATGAGAGCTCAGAGTCAGGCTGCAGGTCAGAGGTCAGACTGGACAACAGCACCTGCACACAGAAGGAGCTGTCCGTCACCCCCTCCGTCATCTCCATGACTGTGGGCATCTTCTCCAACAGCCTTGCCCTATTCATCCTGGCCAAATCCTACAACCGCATCCGGATCAAGTGCAGGGCGTCCTTCCTGCTGTTTGCCAGCAGTCTGGTGGTCACTGACCTACTGGGTCACCTCATCAGCGGCTCCCTGGTGATTTTTGTCTACAGCTCTCGCAAGAAATGGGAGATGTTTGACCCTCACCGCATCGTGTGCGGCGTCTTTGGGGCGTGCTTGGTGTTCTTCGGCCTGAGCCCCCTGTTCCTGGGGAGTGCCATGGCGGTGGAGCGCTGCATCGGTGTCACAAGGCCCATCTTCCACTCCACCGTGCTGGCTCCCCACCACATGAAAAGGCTGCTGGTTATCACATGGCTGCTCCCTGCCCTGGTGGCTGTGCTGCCTGTGCTGCTGCAGAGACCCTACGAGGTTCAGATCTCCAGGAGCTTTTGCTTCTTCCACACGGAGAAACCCAAAGACTGGCTGGATGTGTTCCTGCCTCTGCTTTTCTCTATGCTCGGGCTGCTCGCACTGCTGCTCTCCATTGTATGCAACGCTCTGACAAGCTGTGTTCTGCTGCAGGCCAGGCTGCGCCGCAAGCATCACTGCAGGGGCACTTCTTACCACACAGAAATGATCTGCCAGCTCCTGGCCATCATGTTGGTGTCTTGCGTTTGCTGGGGCCCATTACTGGTAAGTGCAGGCTGACATTGTAGGAGCTCACTCAAGGTGTTGGGTCAGGTAAGAATGGCTTATTTCTTACCAAGAACAGGAGTTGGAGCTACATTTTCATCCATGCTTATATTAATTGATCTCAGTTTGTTGGTTATTACCCATCTGTTAATACATTTACATTTCCGCATTCTATTGCTTTGATGATCTTTAAGCTATCTGCTAGTTGTCATTTTGGGGCTTTTGAGCATCTCTAAGTACAAAGTGACTGTCACAGACAGTGAAATAGGTTTTGATATATGACAGAAACCTGGTTGGTCCCATTATTTGTGATGAAAATATGAATAGTTTTTCAAAGGACAAAAAATACTGCTGCTTTGTATTTGAAATCTGTCCATCCATCTTAACTCCCTGCTGTTGAAACTCCACTCATTTATCACAGCAAGACCCAAACACTTCAGTAGCTTACTGTGCAGCCTCGCCTCCGAACTCCTAAAAAACTGTAGTATGTGCAGACCCCTGGAGCACCCACCCCCACCCCCCTTACACACACATACACGCACCCCTGCCCTTCAAAATATCCACTCCCCTCTGGTTGAACAAGACATGTATTTTAAGCTCTTACTCCTCCAAAAATGTGCTCTCTATGACATAGTCCCTTCATACCTCTTATTGCTGCATCTCAGAGTAAAAGCTCAGTAGCTCAATACACGGCAAATAGATTTTATGGTCCGCTGCAAATAAACTTTAGGGTATCTAAAATCTGTTTCCCATCAAACCTGCTTTGTTTAATGACCAATTTGCACCAAACATGGTATGGTGCACACAGCGCAGAGGAGCTTGGGAAACACTGCGCTATTATTTTGAAAGTCTGGATAAGCACCTCGGCTGCCGTGAGCAAACTTTGTGATGGGTGTGACTCCGTACATAATTTGTCATAATGAAAGTCCAATGAAAACAAGCATCTGTATGTTTGCCAACTGAACATGACTGAGTGAGATTGAAGTGATATTTTAAAAGCAAACACTGTTCGGTGAGAATCAGTTTAACAGTTTATTCTCACTGTAACTTTTTAAACTTTAGTCAACAACTGTTGTTATTTCTGAGTCATCATGTGAAAGATGCCTGTGTATTGAATCATTGCACATTTGCGGAAGATAATGAATGTCTTGCTCAAGAGAAGATGCCTGATGATTGAAACCATCAGTCTCCAAAAGACGAGCTGGAAAACATAGTTGCAGCTTTATAAAAGATTATTCCAAAAAATCATTAGCATATTTTACAAAAACAGTGAGGGCAAAGCAGGAGGAAGCCATCAATCACTCAAATTTCTTCAATTAAGACTTAGAGATTTGCGTAAATTCTGTTGAATAATTCAGTTAAGTGCTACCTAATCTGTCCAGAACAACCAGTGTTAATTATTTATTTGTATATTTCTGTCTATTAAGGTCTGCACTGTAAGTATAGCTATAGTGTTTCAACTCCTTCCTTCATTATTTTATGACCACTCCACCAGATTCATGTCATCATTCTCAGCACCAGAGCCACAGACGAGCCCACGTCCCTCACTCTGCTGACGGTGGTACGCATGGCCACGTGGAACCAGATCCTGGACCCTTGGGTCTACATCCTGCTGAGGAGAGCTGTTCTGAGGAAAATCTTCAAGTTGTCCCACTGCTGCTGGGGTTCAACGTCTCAAGACCTGCACAGCTGGCAGCGCAGCATGCTCCGGAGCTCCATTGAGACCAGCAACTCTGGTGCCGGCCCGTCTGCCTGCCACTGCCTCAGCAGGTTACCTCCTCCAGATACTACGATCAAATCAATTACCTGAACCCTGGTCTGGATGGTTCTGATCTGAGGACTGAGAAAAAGACCGGAGACAGCTGTGAAGATGTGGAGAACTTTGTTGAAATAGGATCATCTGGAATATTGTGCACACTACATAATGAAGAGTCTGTTTCATGTTGCAAACTGATCACCATGAAGTAACAGTATTGTGGTGTATTGTGTACTTTTTGTATTTAACTTTCAGCTCTGTTTTATGCTGCATTCACTCTGGCTTGTGCTTTTTGTATAGCAAAAGCTACTGTCTTTATTATTAATTCTGCTGAAATTTACACATGGCAGCTCCAGGCTATGCCTATTTTTATTCTTATATATTTAAGTGTTAATGATTATATCATACAGATAGTATTGAATCATCACAGTCTAGTTGTGTGTTAATGATGTTTTTTTTACTGTAACCTGCTGATTTATTACTTGGAAAACTATCTATCTATCTATCTATCTATCTATCTATCTATCTATCTATCTATCTATCTATCTATCTATCTATGTCATGTCAGTCTGTGCTCTGCTTCTAGGTAATATGTACATTAAAATATGATGCTCTGCACAAGTGTTTATATAGTGCGTCATCTTCCTCTCATGAAATTTCTTCCATTTCTCTGGGCTAAACTGTGTAATAAAGCTGAAATGGCAAAACAAATAAAAAACATTACAAAGTAATTGAACGCTATTAAAATGTTTGTCATAATGGGTGAGAGGTGTGTGTGTTAAGAGGGATTTCTTTTCCACCCAAATCATCATTTAAGGAGAAACTCTGTTTGGAATAATTCTGTCCTTTTACAGTGTTCACTTGTAATCAACTATGATTTAGTAATTATAATCAATTACTATTAATTAAATGGTGCATCATGAAACAAAGTCAAATAATGATTGTCTGGGGGCAATCACAGCCCCTACTGCTGCTCTGTGGGGTGAACTTTGATTTCTCAGGTTTTACACTGTTTACACACCTTTCAAAGTCTTAATGATAATAACAATGATCAGAAAATGGAAAATGTGAATATTTCAGTAAAACAGAGAACAAATAAATTGTGAGGTTGAATATGATAGGCAGACATGCAAATGGAAAAACAAAAAGTAAACATAAAATAAATGATAAAAAATAATTGTTTTTTTTCTCATTACAGTAAAATCCACCTATTTGATAAGTTAAAGACATCATATGGAAACTGAGTTATAATTTGGCAGATGCATCTTTAATTGTATTTTTTTTACTATAAGTTTTAAAGTGCACTAATTCAATCAGTTGATTTGCAATACCTTTTAGATATATATCAGTTTATTGATTATAATTAAACGCTGTAAAAATCTATAATTACTCCAGAGGCACATCACAGCCTGGTCCATTGTTTCTGAAGTTTCTTTGGACCGTTTTATACTTTTTTCCGCCATAAAATCTTATCTGATATTGAACTTGTCGTCAATCTTTTAAACTATCAGGTTAGATTTTGGGTGAACTGTTATTTTATAGTGGACTGGCGTTTATTCGTGTAGTTTCTAAAGTGACCTATAGGTGGCAGCGTGGTGCACAAAGTCCTCCAGCCGGTCGGAAACGGAGAAGAAGAAGGAAAAATAATCCATATGGTACGTGACGTAATCTCTTCCTCATAACCTCCATCTTTCAGCAGCGCGCGCGCGTGTGTGTGTGTGTGTGGACATCTGAGCAGGTTTGTGATCGTAAACGTCGGTTTGTTTGAGACGCGCGGGGTTTGTGGAGTGTGTGTGGTGGGAGCGGAGCAGTCGGACAGAGCAGAGCAGGGACACAGTGTGTGTGTCTGTGTCTGTGTGTGAGTGTTCAGTCTGTTAGGCCCCTGTGTTGTGTTTTCATCTCTGCAGCTGCTAAACACACACACACACACACACAGAGAGAGAGAGAGAGAGAGAGAGAGAGAACAGGTTGTTCAGACTGTGCAGACAAGTTGAGACTGGTCTCAGACATCACTGCAGACACATGTCTCCTGTCTCTTTATTTGGTTATTGCTTTGCTGATAGAAGAAGCTTTTTTTGATCAGCTGAATCTGTGGAGAGTGGTCGCCTGCTCAGCTCATGTTGCAGCTCGGAGCCGAGAGGGGAAACTGCAGCATGTTTGTCATTTAGCTTGTTACACATTAACATTTATTTGTTTTCAACATCATATCCGATCTTTGTCACTCTGTAGGTGAGAACATGAATCAAGAAAAATTGGCAAAGCTTCAAGCCCAGGTCCGGATAGGAGGAAAGGTAAGGTGACACCCAGGAGGTGGTTGATTGTTTTGATTGGGAGGGTGCATTGTTAACTGAGCTGATACAGTGAGTGTGTGATTTACTATCCTCCTGCTCAATGTGTCAGATACACAAAGCTAAACCAGACATCTGGAGCGTTAAACTGAGGTAGCGACACTGTAAAAAGTGATGTTTGTATTGTGTCAGGTTTTACAGTGCGTTAATAGCATTTAGTGAAATCTACAGTTGGATTAGGATGGTGTCTTGATACATTTTCAGCACAAAATAAATACAAAGTGTCTGAAAATGTGCCTTACACTCTGAGTATGGCTAAAATTCAAACTTATTATATCATATAATAACATTTTTGAGACACTACAATGAAATGATGCTGTCTGATTCATCGTTTCTTTCATTTTTCATGCTAAAATCTCAACATTAGTATTAAATGTGAAAGTTTTTGTATGTTTTGTATGATCAGGCATAATTGTTTCAGAGTTTTAGACTGCTGCACAGACGAAAGAAGAAATTTGAAGACATCGTTGGGCTCTGGGAAATTATGTTGAGCATTTTCAGATTATTTTCTGAGGTTTCGTAGACTAGACTCTTACTGCAGATGAAGTATTACTGAAAATAATAGTAAACTGCTGCCCTAACCTGAAGTTTGAAGCGATATAATTATGGTTGCATCGTGATACTTTTTTTATTTACAGCAACATGAACACAAATAGATGCGTAGTGTTTCAGAGTGATTTCTTCTTTCAAATGATTATAGCTCATATTAAAACAATGGTGTCATTATTCATCATTATTTAACCGTACAACACCAGAGAAAAAGCTGCAGGGTTTAATAAAAAGAGGTCATGTCAAACTCATGCCTTACATCAAATGATCACATTTGCTCAACATGTTGTTCCCATTACCTTCATTTTTTTTCTCCTGCTGCTGTCTGAGTCTTATGTCTACTTCGGTTTCAGGGCTCTGCGCGCAGAAAGAAGAAGGTGGTTCACAGAACTGCAACAGCTGATGACAAAAAGCTGCAGAGTTCACTAAAGAAGTTGGCTGTAAACAATATTGCTGGAATTGAGGAGGTAAATTGGTATGGATCTACTGTGTGAGGAAAAGATTAATACACCCTTTAGCACATACATGCAATTGTGTGCGTTGGTGCGTGTGTGTGTGTGCGCACTGAGTGGTCCTCTTTTCTCAGGTGAACATGATCAAGGACGACGGGACTGTGATCCACTTCAACAACCCCAAAGTGCAGGCCTCTCTGTCCGCCAACACCTTCGCCATCACGGGCCATGCCGAGACCAAGCAGCTGACAGAGATGCTTCCGGGCATCCTCAGTCAGCTGGGAGCAGACAGCCTCAGCAGCCTGCGCAAACTGGCAGAACAGTTCCCTCGGCAAGGTGGGTGCGCTTCGACCTCTGACGTCTCATAGTTCGTGTAAGAGAAGAGGGTGAGAAGTTGTGTCTTGGTTGTGAGATGAGTCTCGATTTAAAAGGTCAGAGTCAACTGATGAAACATGAGTTCCACTATTTAGAAATCGCTCTTGCATCAGCATTATTGTGTTTACCAGCTCAGAGCCAAAGGACGTCATGTTGGAAAGTTCAGTTTTCACTGCTGTGAAGGAGTTGGTTTACATTTTGAGATTAGTCACTTCCTGGAACTAACGCACCACATGGAAAGATGAGCTCTTACAGCACCTCCTTTGTGGTTTAGGATGATTAGGATGGTTTGCATTTACATATGTCTCTTGCCTAGTGCAGCTTGGATATAATAATATATCCTCATGGATAAGATGATGTTGAGCTGTCAGTGTAAAAATACAGGAAACAGCCAGTGACCAAACATTAGTTATTGTGATACCTGTAGGATCAAATAACATGGACACCCATCTCTGCTGCTCTGCTGTGTCTCCCTTTTTGCCTTTTCAATTGAGAATCTGTGTGGCACATCACGCAGTGTGTAACGCCCTGTGACACAAATTTGAGATTTCAGGCTTCACTTGACGATGTGTTATATGCAGTGAGGTCAGAAAAGTGAAGGTATTACACAGGTCACAGCACCAGGTAGTGATGGTCACTGACTAATAGAAAGGTCTAACATCACTCTGTAAAGTGAGTTTTTCCTGTTACATTTTTTCGCAAACATTACTCAAAGAGGTTTAGAATAGTGCTTTTATTGGGGACTACTTTCTGCTGTGGATTAATACACATTTGGTGCGATTGAGTCAAAATAAACTACAGTACCAGTGTTCACTTGGTGCAATGGTGTGGCTCATTGATGCATTTCTATACAACAATGGAGCTCTGTAGCACAGAGGAATAAGCTGTATCAGGCTTGGGCCGTACAGACGATACTCATCAGTAGAGTTAATTATTTTTCATGGGATTTTGTTGACAAAAGTAAAATCACCAGAATTTATATATTTAAGAAAATAGTACATACCTGGTTATAATCATTGAATAGCCAAAGATAAAGCTATAATATGTCTTTTTTTTATTTTCATCTCAGCTCTCGACAGCAAGGCTCCAAAGGCAGAGGACATTGAGGAGGAGGATGATGATGTTCCAGGTACAGTCCATCAGATATAAAAGTCAGATGTGTGAAATGTTTGTTTTGTCTACACACACACACACACACACACACACACACACACACACACACACACATTAAAACAAATGTTCACAATGTTAGCCCAGAATTTGATTAATACAGTATCATGCAAAACACTTCTGACAGTTCTGATTCGCAACATGTCATTGTTGTCCTGCAGATCTGGTGGAGAACTTCGACGAAGCCTCAAAGAACGAGGCGAACTGACGGGTTTGTGCGCACTTGAGGACTGGACTGCAGTGAAACGAGAAACCTTCTGTGGTGTTTTTAAGTCTAGTTATCCAGACATATCAGACACTATCCCCCACAAAACCAGAGACTTTTATACTTTACAATGACCCAAGGAAGTTTGAGTCCGACTGGCTTGTGCGCTTATAAAAGAAATACTTGGTTAAATCCCTTCACCACATTGTCAGTCATGGTCAGGATTACAGTGGTCATTAAAGCTGGTCTTAAGACTTTTCTTTTTGTTTATGAAACAAAATAAAAGTGATTTAACATTTTTTAGATGGTGCTGTGGTCATTGAGAAGATTCAGTCATTGTTAGTGGTTCTCATCCAAGTGGAAGATTTTATTATGCATAGAAATGAATCAGTGGTGCTGACATGCTCAAACATCACACACAGTGTGACAGGCTTTTCATATCTGGCACCGTAGCTCTCTGTTGTCTTGGCTTGTCCGCTGTTCTGCGGGGCTGTGTAGAGAGCAAACTGGGGAGGGACGTTTCTGCACACCTCTTGAGTTTCTTCAAAGAGCCGCAGAGAGACACAGGGGAGGAGGGAGATCACACAGAGGGGGGCAGAGAGGCGAAAATCATCCCCATCCTCCGCTTGTCAGCCAGACAACCGCCGCTCCAATCCGTTCTCCTCGGCACTCGGATGTAACGGGATAAAAATGCTGAAGTTCTTCTCCGCGCGGGATGACGAGAATGAAAGCCTCCTGGGAGCAATAACAGAGGGTAAGACACACATTGACTTCAGTTTGGGTGGGGATGCTTTTTAGCCTGCTTCCCCATTCATTGCCTGTGTGTGCGTGCGTGCGTGTGTGTGTGTGTGTTACAGGATGACAATGCTGCGCGTCTGTGTTTGTTACAGAAAAAACCGCTGATACAGCATTTGGCCGCGCGCATAGTCCGCATCACCTGAAACGCGTGTGTATGTATGTGTGTGTGTGTGTTGCGCACATTCCCGTGTAAAGACGGGTTGCGTACATTTCACACGCTGTCCGCAGGGGCTCCTCAAACGCCTCCAAATAAACATCACCTCTGCCGAAGTGTCCTGCGTGGTCTGATGTAACGGGATGCGGGGTGAGTGTCGCATTGCCGCCGGCCATCGGTGCCTGCGAGCGGATTAAAACATCTGCACGTGTGTTGAATGCGTCACTGTCCCGGGAAAGCGAAGCGCTCAGCGAGTCGGATCGGTGCAGCCCCGCCGCCTTTTTTTTTTATCTCGGGAAATCTTCACTCTGTGGTCCCGCAGTAGGAACGACACGGCCCGTCTCTCTCTCTCTCTCTCTCTCTCTGTTTTTTTAAATGGTTTTTATGAAGGAGCTGCAATGCAGTTTAACCCGGGCAATTAGTTATTTTATGGGACTAGATCCTTTCCACGAAATATCATTTTTGCAATTTTGTGACAAACCACCTATCCCGCAATGTTGCAAAAATATTTATATGTCTATAAACTCAACATACCCGGGCTGCTGCACCTATATGAGTTCTTTAGTGCTTGTTTAAGTGCTCTCAGCAGCTCCTGGGTCATAACTATTCATGAATCACTAGTATCACCGAGCTCGATGAAACACCAGCTATGGATGCATTGACTCCCTTTGCATTACGTGCTGGTAATGTATAGTAATGGTTATTATGTGATAATCATATTAAGGAAGGCTGCTGAAACAGTAACTGACTAATCAGTTGGTAAATGCGCCCTTCTGTAGCATCTAATGTCGAATTTATGAATGGGGTGATTACAGAATGCATGGTTTTGCTCACTCAGGTTGTCAGTGGAAAACTTGGATTCAAACCATGTTATTACCATACATATGTGTTAATGTGTGTTTGGGCTATTACTAAAGGTATGTAGGTTTTAGTCTGAACATCTGTAATTTAACAAAAACATTTGTAAATCCTCAAGGTACCATACAGGCATTCAATATTAAATGCAGCGCCAATTAAAGGCAGAGCCAGTATTGAACTTTTTGTTCTCTGGAGAACCAGCAGCTACTGTTTGTGGTGTTGTCAATTGCTTCCACAATCAATATTTAGTCCACACCAAATCTCTTTTCTTAAAACTGTGCAGTCTGTTCTACGATCAGCTCATACACAGCTCCCAAGGACAACCAAATGCCAGTGCTGATGATTTAAAGCCATGAGGTGTGAATGAGGTGATGATATGAATTAGCACGTGCTGTTAAATGACCACTTAGCACATGTGAACACAGCCTTCCTACCTAATGAGTCATCATCACTGAGCACAGTACGTGTCTGAGTGTGTGTGTGTGTGTGTGTGTGCTTGACGGAGAGTGAGATAGAGACGTTGTGTGTTTATGATGTCACCATGTTCCCCTCCAAACAGATGAAGGAGACAATCCGTCTCTTCAGGACACCAAGCATCACTGGCTGAACAGGCCCTGTCTGCTGGTGCTCAAAGATGGGGATGTGTCAAAACCTGGACTGGGCTGCGGACAGATCAGACCAGAATCTCCGTCTAAAGCCAGCTCGGACGCAACAGTCAGAGCCCCGTTTGCAACATGTGAGCAGAAACCGACTGAACATCCTGCCAAAACTGCTTCGCCGTCCCAGCTGGAGGAGGGCAGCTGCACTGTGACCGCCATCTCCTCATGGGGTGGGAGTTGCGTTGGGGAGTCATCGAGCCCTCTGGTACTGACCCCTGCTGAAGCTGCGTGGCCAGAAGAGGAGGAAGAGGTGGAGGTGGAGGAGAAGAAAGCCCAGGCTCTGCCATCCAAGGAGGACTCTGTGATTGAGGAGAAGGAGCTGGAGGAGAGCGGGCTGGAGCAGCAGCAGGAGCAGCCCTGCAGCTCGGAGGCAACTGCAACGCCTTCTGCTCTCTCACATGAGGAGGCGTATGGCAGGGTGTCCAGGGAGAGTCAGTTTAAGATGGCCAAATCTGACAGAAGGGATGAGGCAAACACCAGCAAGGCCCTGG
The DNA here is from genome assembly GCF_001640805.2 of Lates calcarifer. NCBI lineage: Eukaryota > Metazoa > Chordata > Actinopteri > Centropomidae > Lates > Lates calcarifer. Next base: position 10,833,789 of record NC_066849.1, read on the forward strand.
CAAGTGGGGAGGGAGCTGCGGGAGACTCTGCAGCTTCCCCTGGGGATCCTGATAATGAGTGCCAGCCGAGCCCCGCTGGTATCCTGTCCAAGGATCGAGGCAGTGTCCTTGGGGAGGTAGCACCGGTGTGGGTTCCTGATGCTCAGGCGCAGGTGTGCATGAAGTGTGGAGTAAAGTTTACATTCACTAAGAGGAGGCACCACTGCCGTGCTTGTGGGAAGGTGAGGAAAAATGTTATGTTTATGTGTTGTACATCATTTGAAATGAAAAGGAATCCAATGTCCCAGAGTAAAAAGCAACTTGAGAGTTGATTGGTCCAATGTGTGTGTGTGTGTGTGTGTGTGTGTGTGTCCTTATGTGGTCTGTGCATGTGTGCATCATCAGGTATTCTGTGCACTCTGCTCCAATCTGAAGTTCAGACTTACACATCTGGATGGCAAGGAGGGACGAGTTTGCGTTTCCTGTCACTCAACTCTCGTCAAAAGTGAGGACAGATTTACTTCTCATTGAAGTCGACAGCTCTTTGATGAAAATTTGCCTAAGTACGTCTGACATTTTCTCCTCAGGGACACCTCCGAGGGGAAAAAGGAGGGTGTGGTTCGCTGACGAAATCCTCACCAATAAGCAGTCAGAGTCTGCCCCGACAACGCCGGTCAGAGGGCCAACGTTCTCACCGCTGATGAGGCGAGCGCTGGGTGGGCCGGTTAAAAGTCCTGTGGGTTCACCGCAAATCAGGAGAACCTTGCGGCCACACGGGACGTCCATCAATGTAGGGTCACTAAAAATTGTGACACCACAGACTACAGAGAGCATGATACTTGTTGTTCTATGGTTAAGGGAAATGAATCATAAAATGTCAGCATTTAACCTCTATGACACCCTCTTTCTCTAGGAGGCCTGTGGTCCTTATGGCTGGGGCACCACAGCTTTAGTGAGCAGCTCTGCCAACCTCATCCCCCTGGATGGCCTGCCTCCCATCCTCACCTCCACAGGAGTTAAAGGAGGTAAGACAGGTGCAATCCAATATGAGCATGAGCAAAATGACTTTTTACCTCTTTGTTCATGCTTGCACAGATATTGTTTTTCTTTTTTCCTGACCTTGAAATATGCTTTCATACCTTGCTCAATGTGCATGGTGCAAAGAGAGGAGAGGAGGCACAAAGAGATGGGAGTTCCATGTAAATTAGGCAGCATGAGACAGAGGTAAAGGACAGTTTGGTGATAACAAAAGAAAGGGTAAATGTTGTGAAGTGACAGCAGCAATTACAGAGTAGGGCTGAAAAGCCTAAATGAACACTTTTAAGCTCGTCTGTACTGATTAATCAGTGATTCCTGCTAGTATCTGTCATCCACAGCTATTTTTAAGCTGTGTAAAGGATTCCTTTTAAGCGATTAAATCCCTACAGCCATCTGAAGGTTGCAGGATAGAAATGTGTGCTACACTTGCTGCCTCAGATTCAAAGTGCCTGTTATGCCTGGAGATCCATTGTTGTGTACCAGGATGAAATATATGCATCATTAACACCAGACACAAACATATGTGGTTTCTACACATCCCAGTAGTTTGTATAACTACCCCTCTGATTTATATTCAGCTCTGTCCAGCTGTGCACAATCCAGCACTTTGCATCAGTCTGCTGTGAGAACCAGTAATATGCAATAAGATAAACACCCACCCCCTCCTCACTGACCACCATCAAAGTGCCACTGAGCAAGGCACTTAACCTGTCACAAGTCTGTGGTGGTGCCGGGCAGCTCCCAGGGTGTGCCTGCATTGTATAAATATGCTGATTCTTCCCATTTAAAAGTCATGACTACTCCCTGAGTGCTGTTACTGTACTGTAATAATAATGTGGACTCATCTTGCCTGATTAAACAGAGGCCATTTAAAAATGATAGCATTAATAAAACCCTGCCTGTCCCTGCATCTTATTTAGAGCTGGGTGTAGGATGGTGGTTATTACTGCTTACACAGCTGAATGTGATTTCATTTTCAAACATGAATCTATGAAGCTAGTTTCTTTTTTTTTTTTTAATTGGCTCTTGTTAGCTGAAAGCATGAGCGCTTGCCAAAGATTCCACAGCCATAGCAGAGATACTATGTTTTTTCTCCCCCTCAGATTACACTGTGGAGGAGCAGCCCTCTGAGATCTTGCTCATTCAGGAGCTGGAGAGCGGCAGGCCCAAACCTGGTGTTTGTCCTCAATGCCAACCTACTTGCTATGGTCAAGCTGGTCAACTGTACGTTATTTATTTATTTCCTGACTTCTAAAATGTATATAAAGCTTCACACTGAAATATAGAGCTACTGCATCCTTAAAAAAATAATTTATGCTGCATTAAAAATTCAAGTAGAAAAGAATTACTTTTATACCTGTCATAGCTTATACTTTCACATTCCTACTTAAATGACCCCTGAGGTTCTGCCTCGATTGTGTGACAGATGTTAACAGGAAGTGCTGGTGCGTGACGACAAAGGGGATGCACGCTGTGGGCCAGGTGGAGGTGGTGGTGCTGCTGCAGTGCCTGCCTGAAGAGAAGAGTTTCCCCAAAGACATTTTCAGCCACTTCATCCAGCTGTACAGGGACACCCTCACAGGTCACAGTCACTCATACTAACATGCATACATGCAGTTATTTCCAGCAATCGTGACATTCCACTTTTCTGCCCCAGTCC